>NC_143023.1:50378866-50533032 GCF_057628025.1 Oncorhynchus mykiss | reverse complement strand
TGGAATGTGTATATAGATTGTGTATAGGCTTGTCTCCAATATGAATCTTCTCTTTGAGGTTCCGGACTGCGGCCCGTCATAGGAGGTTCCGGACTGCGGCCCGTCGTAGGAGAACACAGAACGCTGTTGTATAAAACACCTGTCTCCGGATAACATCTTCAAACTAAGGGCAAGCATGTCATCCGTGACAGAGAAGGAGAAAGATCTACTGATTCTTATGGCATTGCACATGGTCAGTGTGAACAGAGTGACTTGACACAACAACGGGCCAAGCAACCTGTACAAACAAAACGGAAATGACACGACGTCTTATTTAATGAAAGGGGTTGCAGTCTGAATCTAGCCACAGTTTCAGATAAAATACGTTTCTAATTTGGTCAGAAAGTTGTTTTATTGCAAGTTTAAAGCTTACTGTTAGCTAGATAGCTGACGTTAGATGGCTGGCTCGCTAGCAAACATTACGTGTATGATCTGTGTGGTAATATTACAGTGCCTTGCGAAAGTATTCGGCCCCCTTGAACTTTGCGACCTTTTGCCACATTTCAGGATTCAAACATAAAGATATAAAACTGTATTTTTTTGTGAAGAATCAACAACAAGTGGGACACAATCATGAAGTGGAACGACATTTATTGGATATTTCAAACTTTTTTAACAAATCAAAAACTGAAAAATTGGGCGTGCAAAATTATTCAGCCCCCTTAAGTTAATACTTTGTAGCGCCACCTTTTGCTGCGATTACAGCTGTAAGTCGCTTGGGGTATGTCTCTATCAGTTTTGCACATCGAGAGACTGACATTTTTTCCCATTCCTCCTTGCAAAACAGCTCGAGCTCAGTGAGGTTGGATGGAGAGCATTTGTGAACAGCAGTTTTCAGTTCTTTCCACAGATTCTCGATTGGATTCAGGTCTGGACTTTGACTTGGCCATTGTAACACCTGGATATGTTTATTTTTGAACCATTCCATTGTAGATTTTTCTTTATGTTTTGGATCATTGTCTTGTTGGAAGACAAATCTCCGTCCCAGTCTCAGGTCTTTTGCAGACTCCATCAGGTTTTCTTCCAGAATGGTCGTGTATTTGGCTCCATCCATCTTCCCATCAATTTTAACCATCTTCCCTGTCCCTGCTGAAGAAAAGCAGGCCCAAACCATGATGCTGCCACCACCATGTTTGACAGTGGGGATGGTGTGTTGCTTTTACGCCAAACATAACGTTTTGCATTGTTGCCAAAAAGTTCAATTTTGGTTTCATCTGACCAGAGCACCTTCTTCCACATGTTTGGTGTGTCTCCCAGGTGGCTTGTGGCAAACTTTAAACGACACTTTTTATGGATATCTTTAAGAAATGGCTTTCTTCTTGCCACTCTTCCATAAAGGCCAGATTTGTGCAATATACGACTGATTGTTGTCCTATGGACAGAGTCTCCCACCTCAGCTGTAGATCTCTGCAGTTCATCCAGAGTGATCATGGGCCTCTTGGCTGCATCTCTGATCAGTCTTCTCCTTGTATGAGCTGAAAGTTTAGAGGGACGGCCAGGTCTTGGTAGATTTGCAGTGGTCTGGTACTCCTTCCATTTCAATATTATCACTTGCACAGTGCTCCTTGGGATGTTTAAAGCTTGGGAAATATTTTTCTATCCAAATCCGGCTTTAAACTTCTTCACAACAGTATCTTGGACCTGCCTGGTGTGTTCCTTGTTCTTCATGATGCTCTCTGCGCTTTTAACGGACCTCTGAGACTATCACAGTGCAGGTGCATTTATACGGAGACTTGATTACACACAGGTGGATTGTATTTATCATCATTAGTCATTTAGGTCAACATTGGACCATTCAGAGATCCTCACTGAACTTCTGGAGAGAGTTTGCTGCACTGAAAGTAAAGGGGCTGAATAATTTTGCACGCCCAATTTTTCAGTTTTTGATTTGTTAAAAAAGTTTTAAATATCCAATAAATGTCGTTCCACTTCATGATTGTGTCCCACTTGTTGTTGATTCTTCACAAAAAAATACAGTTTTATATCTTTATGTTTGAAGCCTGAAATATGGCAAAAGGTCACAAAGTTCAAGGGGGCCGAATACTTTCACAAGGCACTGTATCTTCTCTCAGTAGGAGAAAGGGTAAGTGAGCAGAAGGCTACCACCAGCATTTTCCCTTCATGCTCTTGTAAAAGTACTCCTCCAATGCCATAACCGCTGGCATCAGCGCTCACGACTGTGGGTCTGGAAACATTGTAGAATGATACTATTGGTGCTGACACTAGCATGCCCTTTACTAGTGAAACCTGTCAGTTACATTTTGTCTTCTACTCTTTATTACTAGTGAAACCTGTCAGTTACATTTTGTCTTCTACTTTTTACTACTAGTGAAACCTGTCAGTTACATTTTGTCTTCTACTTTTTACTACTAGTGAAACCTGTCAGTTACATTTTGTCTTCTACTTTTTACTACTAGGGAAACCTGTCAGTTACATTTTGTCTTCTACTCTTTATTACTAGTGAAACCTGTCAGTTACATTTTGTCTTTTACTCTTTATTACTAGTGAAACCTGTCAGTTACATTTTGTTTTCTACTTTTTACTACTAGTGAAACCTGTCAGTTACATTTTCTCTTCTACTTTTTATTACTAGTGAAACCTGTCAGTTACATTTTGTTTTCTACATTTTACTACTAGAGAAACCTGTCAGTTACATTTTGTCTTCTACTCTTTATTACTAGTGAAACCTGTCAGTTACATTTTGTTTTCTACATTTTACTACTAGTGAAACCTGTCAGTTACATTTTGTTTTCTACATTTTACTACTAGTGAAACCTGTCAGTTACATTTTGTCTTTTACTCTTTATTACTAGTGAAACCTGTCAGTTACATTTTGTTTTCTACTTTTTACTACTAGTGAAACCTGTCAGTTACATTTTCTCTTCTACTTTTTATTACTAGTGAAACCTGTCAGTTACATTTTGTTTTCTACTTTTTACTACTAGTGAAACCTGTCAGTTACATTTTCTCTTCTACTTTTTATTACTAGTGAAACCTGTCAGTTACATTTTGTTTTCTACTTTTTACTACTAGGGAAACCTGTCAGTTACATTTTGTTTTCTACGTTTTACTACTAGGGAAACCTGTCAGTTACATTTTGTCTTCTACTCTTTATTACTAGTGAAACCTGTCAGTTACATTTTGTTTTCTACTTTTTACTACTAGTGAAACCTGTCTGACAGTTACATTTTTTTTTCTACGTTTTACTACTAGTGAAACCTGTCAGTTACATTTTGTTTTCTACATTTTACTACTAGGGAAACCTGTCAGTTACATTTTGTTTTCTACATTTTACTACTAGGGAAACCTGTCAGTTACATTTTGTTTTCTACGTTTTACTACTAGGGAAACCTGTCAGTTACATTTTGTCTTCTACTCTTTACTACTAGTGAAACCTGTCAGTTACATTTTGTTTTCTACTTTTTACTACTAGTGAAACCTGTCAGTTACATTTTGTCTTCTACTCTTTACTACTAGTGAAACCTGTCAGTTACATTTTGTTTTCTACTTTTTACTACTAGTGAAACCTGTCTGACAGTTACATTTTGTTTTCTACGTTTTACTACTAGGGAAACCTGTCTGACAGTTACATTTTGGCTTCTACATTTTACTACTAGGGAAACCTGTCAGTTACATTTTGTTTTCTACATTTTACTACTAGGGAAACCTGTCAGTTACATTTTGTTTTCTACGTTTTACTACTAGGGAAACCTGTCAGTTACATTTTGTCTTCTACTCTTTACTACTAGAGAAACCTGTCAGTTACATTTTGTCTACTACTTTTTGCTACTAGTGAAACCTGTTAAAGAAGGTTAAATGTTCTCTTCTACTTTTTACTACTAGAGAAACCTGTCAGTTACATTTTGTCTTCTACTTTTTACTACTAGTGAAACCTGTCAGTTACATTTTGTCTTCTACTTTTTACTACTAGTGAAACCTGTCAGTTACATTTTGTCTTTTACTCTTTATTACTAGTGAAACCTGTCAGTTACATTTTGTTTTCTACTTTTTACTACTAGAGAAACCTGTCAGCTACCTTTTGTCTTCTACGTTTTACTACTAGTGAAACCTGTCAGTTACATTTTGTCTTTTACTCTTTATTACTAGTGAAACCTGTCAGTTACATTTTGGCTTCTACATTTTACTACTAGGGAAACCTGTCAGTTACATTTTGTTTTCTACGTTTTACTACTAGGGAAACCTGTCAGACGGTTACATTTTGTCTTCTACTTTTTACTACTAGGGAAACCTGTCAGTTACATTTTGTCTTCTACTCTTTACTACTAGAGAAACCTGTCAGTTACATTTTGTTTTCTACGTTTTACTACTAGGGAAACCTGTCAGACGGTTACATTTTGTCTTCTACTTTTTACTACTAGGGAAACCTGTCAGTTACATTTTGTCTTCTACTCTTTACTACTAGAGAAACCTGTCAGTTACATTTTGTCTACTACTTTTTGCTACTAGTGAAACCTGTTAAAGAAGGTTAAATGTTCTCTTCTACTTTTTACTACTAGTAAAACCTGTCAGTTACATTTAGTTTTCTACTTTTTACTACTAGGGAAACCTGTCAGTTACATTTTGTCTTCTACTCTTTACTACTAGTGAAACCTGTCAGTTACATTTTGTCTTCTACTTTTTACTACTAGTGATACCTGTCAGTTACATTTTGTCTTCTACTTTTTACTACTAGTGAAACCTGTCAGTTACATTTTGTCTTCTACTTTTTACTACTAGTGAAACCTGTCAGTTACATTTTGTCTTCTACTTTTTACTGCTAGTGAAACCTGTCAGTTACATTTTGTCTTCTACTCTTTACTACTAGTGAAACCTGTCAGTTACATTTTGTTTTCTACTTTTTACTACTAGTGAAACCTGTCAGTTACATTTTGTCTTTTACTCTTTACTACTAGTGAAACCTGTCAGTTACATTTTGTCTTCTACTCTTTACTACTAGTGAAACCTGTCAGTTACATTTTGTCTTCTACTTTTTACTACTAGTGAAACCTGTCAGTTACATTTTGTCTTCTACTTTTTACTACTAGTGAAACCTGTCAGTTACATTTTGTCTTCTACTTTTTACTACTAGTGAAACCTGTCAGTTACATTTTGTCTTCTACTCTTTACTACTAGTGAAACCTGTCAGTTACATTTTGTCTTCTACTTTTTACTACTAGTGAAACCTGTCAGTTACATTTTGTCTTCTACTTTTTACTACTAGTGAAACCTGTCAGTTACATTTTGTCTTCTACTTTTTACTACTAGTGAAACCTGTCAGTTACATTTTGTCTTCTACTTTTTACTACTAGTGAAACCTGTCAGTTACATTTTGTCTTCTACTCTTTACTACTAGTGAAACCTGGCAGTTACATTTTGTCTTCTACTTTTTACTACTAGTGAAACCTGTCAGTTACATTTTGTCTTCTACTCTTTACTACTAGTGAAACCTGTCAGTTACATTTTGTCTTCTACTTTTTACTGCTAGTGAAACCTGTCAGTTACATTTTGTCTTCTACTCTTTACTACTAGTGAAACCTGTCAGTTACATTTTGTTTTCTACTTTTTACTACTAGGGAAACCTGTCAGTTACATTTTGTTTTCTACGTTTTACTACTAGGGAAACCTGTCAGTTACATTTTGTCTTCTACTTTTTACTACTAGTGAAACCTGTCAGTTACATTTTGTTTTCTACTTTTTACTACTAGTGAAACCTGTCTGACAGTTACATTTTGTTTTCTACGTTTTACTACTAGTGAAACCTGTCAGTTACATTTTGTCTTCTACTTTTTACTACTAGGGAAACCTGTCAGTTACATTTTGTCTTCTACTTTTTACTACTAGTGAAACCTGTCAGTTACATTTTGTTTTCTACATTTTACTACTAGGGAAACCTGTCAGTTACATTTTGTTTTCTACATTTTACTACTAGGGAAACCTGTCAGTTACATTTTGTTTTCTACGTTTTACTACTAGGGAAACCTGTCAGTTACATTTTGTCTTCTACTCTTTACTACTAGTGAAACCTGTCAGTTACATTTTGTTTTCTACTTTTTACTACTAGTGAAACCTGTCAGTTACATTTTGTCTTCTACTCTTTACTACTAGTGAAACCTGTCAGTTACATTTTGTTTTCTACTTTTTACTACTAGTGAAACCTGTCTGACAGTTACATTTTGTTTTCTACGTTTTACTACTAGGGAAACCTGTCTGACAGTTACATTTTGGCTTCTACATTTTACTACTAGGGAAACCTGTCAGTTACATTTTGTTTTCTACATTTTACTACTAGGGAAACCTGTCAGTTACATTTTGTTTTCTACGTTTTACTACTAGGGAAACCTGTCAGTTACATTTTGTCTTCTACTCTTTACTACTAGAGAAACCTGTCAGTTACATTTTGTCTACTACTTTTTGCTACTAGTGAAACCTGTTAAAGAAGGTTAAATGTTCTCTTCTACTTTTTACTACTAGAGAAACCTGTCAGTTACATTTTGTCTTCTACTTTTTACTACTAGTGAAACCTGTCAGTTACATTTTGTCTTCTACTTTTTACTACTAGTGAAACCTGTCAGTTACATTTTGTCTTTTACTCTTTATTACTAGTGAAACCTGTCAGTTACATTTTGTTTTCTACTTTTTACTACTAGAGAAACCTGTCAGCTACCTTTTGTCTTCTACGTTTTACTACTAGTGAAACCTGTCAGTTACATTTTGTCTTTTACTCTTTATTACTAGTGAAACCTGTCAGTTACATTTTGTTTTCTACTTTTTACTACTAGTGAAACCTGTCAGTTACATTTTGTTTTCTACTTTTTACTACTAGGGAAACCTGTCTGACAGTTACATTTTGGCTTCTACATTTTACTACTAGGGAAACCTGTCAGTTACATTTTGTTTTCTACATTTTACTACTAGGGAAGCCTGTCAGTTACATTTTGTCTTCTACGTTTTACTACTAGGGAAACCTGTCAGTTACATTTTGTTTTCTACGTTTTACTACTAGGGAAACCTGTCAGACGGTTACATTTTGTCTTCTACTTTTTACTACTAGGGAAACCTGTCAGTTACATTTTGTCTTCTACTCTTTACTACTAGAGAAACCTGTCAGTTACATTTTGTTTTCTACGTTTTACTACTAGGGAAACCTGTCAGACGGTTACATTTTGTCTTCTACTTTTTACTACTAGGGAAACCTGTCAGTTACATTTTGTCTTCTACTCTTTACTACTAGAGAAACCTGTCAGTTACATTTTGTCTACTACTTTTTGCTACTAGTGAAACCTGTTAAAGAAGGTTAAATGTTCTCTTCTACTTTTTACTACTAGTAAAACCTGTCAGTTACATTTAGTTTTCTACTTTTTACTACTAGGGAAACCTGTCAGTTACATTTTGTCTTCTACTCTTTACTACTAGTGAAACCTGTCAGTTACATTTTGTCTTCTACTTTTTACTACTAGTGATACCTGTCAGTTACATTTTGTCTTCTACTTTTTACTACTAGTGAAACCTGTCAGTTACATTTTGTCTTCTACTTTTTACTACTAGTGAAACCTGTCAGTTACATTTTGTCTTCTACTTTTTACTACTAGTGAAACCTGTCAGTTACATTTTGTCTTCTACTTTTTACTACTAGTGAAACCTGTCAGTTACATTTTGTCTTCTACTCTTTACTACTAGTGAAACCTGTCAGTTACATTTTGTCTTCTACTTTTTACTACTAGTGAAACCTGTCAGTTACATTTTGTCTTCTACTTTTTACTACTAGTGAAACCTGTCAGTTACATTTTGTCTTCTACTCTTTACTACTAGTGAAACCTGTCAGTTACATTTTGTCTTCTACTTTTTACTGCTAGTGAAACCTGTCAGTTACATTTTGTCTTCTACTCTTTACTACTAGTGAAACCTGTCAGTTACATTTTGTTTTCTACTTTTTACTACTAGTGAAACCTGTCAGTTACATTTTGTCTTTTACTCTTTACTACTAGTGAAACCTGTCAGTTACATTTTGTCTTCTACTCTTTACTACTAGAGAAACCTGTCAGTTACATTTTGTCTTCTACTCTTTACTACTAGTGAAACCTGTCAAAGTACACGTTTAGAGACCTTTACTACAACTTTTTCACTGCTGGCTACGTGAGTGCTATCATGCTTCCTCAAGTTTTTCTAGGGTCGAAGTACTGAGCAAGTGGGTTTGTTAACATTAAAATAATCCCTGTTGCATAGAGATGTTTAGAGTAGGGGTGTTCAACAAAATTGGGACCTTTAACATTTAGACTTTTTTGTTGACAACTAAAATCACAGTGCAGTTATTACAACTACCACTAACAGGTCCCAATCATCATCATAAAAGGGACATGTTAAATTAAACAAATACATAACTCAACGATGCTGCAAAGTTAGTAGGAGGAGATGGGCATCTTTAAAATGATTTGCCACGGATATAAACGCTCCGCACGTCATCCTCATTTTGCTGTGGCAACTGTGGGACCTCATATAGACAGCCTTTCCAAATCATGTCCAATCGATTTGAATTTACCACAGGTGGCCTCCAATCAAGTTGTAGAACCATCTCACGGATTGTGAATGGAAACAGGGATTCACCTGAGCTCAACGCTTTTTTACTTGGAATAAAACATGTTTTCTTTGTTATTATGGGGTACTGTGTGTCGATTGAGGATTTTTATTTAATCCATTTTAGAATAATGCTGCAATGTAACAAAAGGGTCTGAATACTTTCCGAATGCGCTGTATCTACGTCAATTACCTCGTACACTTGCACATAGAGTCGGTACTGGTACCCCATGTATAACCATGGTATTATTATTTGAATCCATTTTAGAATAATGCTGCAATGTAACTGTATCTACGTACACTTGCACATAGTCGGAACTGGTACCCCGTGTATAGCCATGGTATTATTATTTTTCTCTCCGTTGTTGGTAAGTAATTATTTCACTGATAGTCTGTTGTTTACGAAGCATGTGACAAATACATTTTGATTTGTATGTCATAGCTGATTTTACCGTAATTCTGTTGCCACACTGCATCTGCACAGTTCATCCAGTAAATGTGTTTCTGTGAAATGTTCTGGGTAAATTGTTCAATTGTGCATAGTTCATTGCTTTGTTAAACTTTGAAATCAAAGGTTTTTGTTTAGCATAGATTTGAAAGTTAAACATCTGACAACGTGGAATTGCCCTTTTTAGAATGTCCGTAGAGCCCCAGTCAATCCCACCATTGTCCTTCATTTACAGCCCCCGATGGAGGAGGGAGGTCGCAAGAGACACTCATCCAGCGGAGACTGTCGCCGCCGCCACCCCTCCCAGGGCTCCAGCCGCCCCCACAGCCAAACTGGCTTCGGCCCCGTTCGCCCAGGGCCCCACCAGGGAGGATGCCAAAATCAGCAGCCAGAGCCAGCGCCCCGCAGCCCAGACGGGGCGCTGCCACCAAAGTAACCCCAGACAACCCTCAGCCACTTGGATCAACTCAACGTCATTGAATATTTTCTGCGCCGCAAGAATGAGAGAATGACTTTCTGACGAACAGCTTGTGATTTGAATAAATCAAGGCTCTTCCATTTTGATTTATTTAGTTTTGAAACACCCAGCGTTTTGACTTATTAGAGACGAAACTGAATGACTATTGAAGGAGTGGATGAAGTATATTTTCTCGCGTGGTTACAATGTGGGGAATTGACATGGTTTCTGAGGACGTTTGATGGCAACTGCGAACCTTGTGATTCCTTTCTGTTGATGGACCCTCTTTCCACTTGACACCATCTAGTTGGTGGATTAGAAATGTATGCGTTGAAAAATACATATTTAACTTGTTTTGCGCGAGAGAGAAATAGAGGGAGAAAAAAATTGATGTCAAAACCAAACCAAATGATGAAAAAAAATGACTTGTACCAGTCCCTCAGTATGAACAAGATCATTGAAAGTTGCCTTATTTTTATGTTTTTCCTGCTTTACTTGTGCCCGGCACCGTAATGTCGATTGTACAGCATTGACAATTGCAAATATGCAACATTGGTCAGCACCTACAGTAGTGGCCACTCAGTGACTCCCTGCCTGCCAAACAGTTCTGAATGCAACCTGCTGAATGAACTGTCTTCCAAGTGTCATAAAGCCCACCCCTCAGTGTGTTTGCAAGTTGTGGTTCTTTGTGCTGAAACGCTTTGCTGGGGGGGCAGCCGCTCCTGACATCCCCCCCAAATCTATCCATCCATCAATCACCATTGAGGCTACAGGACTGGAATCACCAATCCGGATTACTTGGGGAAAAAAATAAAAAAAACAAAGGTTTATCAGTAGATCTGGTGTTCTGCGATGGTTGCTTTGGGGAGATGTGCGGCGGGTTATGTTCTGCTTCCCAGGGCTAAACAAGGCAGGGTTTCAGTTTGCAGCTTAGCATGGCCTATAACATTGCATCCCACCAGTGCTTCCACACACACACCCCTCGTATGTTTTTTTCCAGAGGCTCTACTCTGTTCATCTGGAGGAGTATAACCAATGGACAGACGGTCTCCCTTCTGACCCCTGAACTCAACCCACCTGTTCTATTCCCATGAACATCTGACTACATACAGTCAGATAAACTATAATAATCTGGTGTGGATAACATCATCTTCATCCGACAGAGGACTGATGATATCAAATAGATGAGTGATTCATTTTTTCTTCACCAATGTGAATTGGACAGAAGATAACTTTCACCTCCAGGCGACTTGTTTTATTGTTTATAGAACAGTTTATATATTCGACTTGCATGTGTACATACTACTTTTTCTTTTTTTAAATGGTCTGAAATGAGGCCTTTTTTTATTTGCTGTGTTTCTAGCTATGCTATGGGTATATGGTCCTCTTTAGTTCAATATCAATTGGCATAAATAACAGAACTGTTCCTTCTGCTGGAGGTTGAGAAGGGATTCATATTCACAGGTGGTTCCGCTGTGTCAAAATTTAAAACAAACATGAAGACATTGGCCATTATATTTTCATTAACTGTCATTGTTGAAAAAGTTGAGTTTTTACGAGAATTAACTTTCTTTTTTAACTTTTTCCCCCCCTGTCTTGTGGGTTTAACTCAAGGGAACTGTGAGTCAATTGAGTGTGCTTGTATGATTGATTGAATCACTCAAGAAATTGTTTACTTGAGGAATAAAGACATGACTTTCCGAATGCACCCCCAGTGAATGTCCCCTCTCACTCCTCCTAGACCAGGATAGAGGGGACAGGTAAGACCTGTCCTTTGGGGTCCAGTCTAATCGTTAGCACAGTGCATCAGACCCTGTGGTTGGAACTGTTGGTGCTCCAATGAACTCAGCAGGACACCAGGCATGGCGCCCCCTAGTGTCAGGTGGACTGGCGAGAAAGAGGGGAAGGGAGGACGTAACCCACTTTGGGTTTGTCAATATTCAGAGGTTATGAATGGCTATGATGTCTGGGGACTGAAAAAAAAGGACAAAATTCCATAAAGCCAAATAAATGAAGATAGCTGTATATGAACCATAGATTTTTTTAATAGTTCATTACCATTACAATATCCTAGGCTTGTCATGAGGGAGACTAAAATAATAAAAACAAATGTAAAATACTTGAATGAGATCTTGTATTATAGCATTTAATATCCATAATATCTGCTTTGTAGGCTGTGATTTGCTATTGGTGTTATTTGTAGTAATTGTGCTGTTCCTTATATATCTAAAAAACAAACAACCAAAAAAAAATATTAAATGGACAAAAAAAACTTCAACACCAACTCTGTCATCGTCCTGTTATTTACTTGTCTGTTCCCTGTAGGGTATTCCAGAAAGCAGTTTCATTGAGTTAACAAGCTAATTTTGATCAACTGACACTGTTTTTCTGTCTTTTTTTTTTTTTTTTTTTAAAGCTACATTTGTATATTGCTGGTTGTTGTCAACTCACTGGCTATGTTTGAGCAGTAATGCTAACAGCCGACTGCAGAAGAAAGTCTACGAGTGATTTCGGGGGAGGTGCATCTGCAACAGCTGAAAGTTGGACACTGTTGTGGTTTACCTATAGCAAGGCTCCAACCTCCATACCACACATTTACAAACGTACAGTTATGACTATAACTACTGTTCCCTGAAGGAGGGAAACTAGGTACAATACAGCTACGGGGAGCTTGCGTGCTAGCGCCCTCTACTGAAGAACATTAGAATCACGCCTGACAAGGCCAATGAAACCCGTGCCTAACTGTAAGCCCCACCGTCCACAGGCAATAAACCAGAGGCACGGATTCATTCTTTCAATTCAGTACCGCTCTTCACCAAGCCCAGAACTGGGCAGCACGTGGCCGAAGAGGTGTACCTCATTTCCCTTCTTCAGGGAATAGTAGTTATAGTTATAACTGTACGTTCCCTTTGTCAACTTTGTGCAACACAGCTATGGGGATAGCCCCAAGCCAACATCAAATGAAATGGCCCACGGCAGACCACCCAGAGTTCCAAGCCAACCTGTGGTATTTGGGTATTGCGCAACCCCTGGTCAACTCAATGTACATGCATAACACTCATACCAGACACAAGGCATGTAACCTCCGCTGTTCCTCAGAAGCAAACTGAGGAGGCGAAAAGGGTAGAGCTAGAGACCTGTAGGACATAGTCATGACTTAGTCTGCGTTAGGACACAACATCGCCTTAGAGTCGCCACGGGTAACTTCCTACAAGAGGGGTGAACGGATAACGCGTGGAGATCTCCAACATGGCTCCCGGGTAGTGTGCACAGTGCTCTACAGCAGTAGGGAGCGAGCTATGGATAAAAGGGGGCGAGATTGCAGCCCTCTCTGTCTGTATGCCGCCACTGTCCAGTTGTCGGTCCTCACCACCACACGCTGGCCTGACAACGGGAGTAAATGCATGAGTGCTATGTACCCAACCCCCAAATTGAGCTGCCCTCGCAATACATACACTACCCTCGGGGGGATGCGTCTGTCGTGATCACCTTGCAGGATATAACTTGACACATGCTGCTGGTCCCTCCACCGAGCCAGAGCCCGTAGGCATGACAGGACCGGTTTAGGTGCCGCAATGCGTCCAAGCGAGTGTCTATCAACCGCCAAATGTCGCAACAGCCCGAGGGGAACCATGGCGATCATAGAAGTTATCATCCCCAATAAGCGCGGGCATTGGCCAAAAAATGTGACACAGCCTAAATTGGAAATGGAATGCGTTGAGATGGAGTTGAATAGCTCTTCTCTTGATTCAGTATGGGTGTGTTTAACACCCCCTGCTTCCTTGCCCTCGCTACCACCAGCCAATCATCCCAGATGTTTGTGAGCATTCTGAATTTATAGGACCTGGGGTGCTTGTTTAGGGCACGCAGGATTAAAATGGGACGCAATGTCTCACCCCTTTTGCGAATCAGCCGTCCTGGGCCTCTGACATAGGAGCCACTTGGATTGCCTGCTTCTTAAGAAGGGAAGAAATCTCCCCCCTCAAAACGGGGTGCTGATGCCTCAGGAAGAACCAATGTAATGATGCTGTAAAAACGTGAGGGATGCACAACGAATTGTAGCCTGTACCCCAAGGTCAACGTTCGCATAATCCAGGACGACAGAGAGTTTCCCGTAATGCGCTATGTAAAGTTGTGTAATGGCTCCTTGTGGACTGTGGCAATTTGTTTATTTTTCCATGCCTCTCTTGTTTTTTCAGCACTCTGAACAACCTTGGAACTTGGCTACCCCAAGTTTAAACAATGTATCTAAGTGCCAACGTTTGCCTGAAGCCCGGTCCACTCTGGGCTCGAGGGCTTCGGCTTCCAGTGTTTTGGCCATGCTATTTGGGAGTACTGTTGTCACAGTGAACATCTGGGGAGGGGACCGTGCCATCTCTCCTGTCATCGAGCTAGGTGCACAGGGACTGCTGCCTCCCCTGCTCTGCACTTCGCCCATGGGAGTAAAACAGTGCCTGTGCCAAGCAGACTGGTGCAGACTGAAGTCAACTTGGAGTCGTACGATGACGTGTGGTCCTCCCACTGTGACTCATCGGGAAAGAATGCAGTTTATTATTATTTTTTATTCAGGAACATGGGAATTTAACCGCAAAATACATTTTTATGTGCACTACGTCATCAAGCACAGACATTTGTCCGCAACAAGTCAATTTGATGGAAACATCACTAGTAGGAAAATAATACTAGAATATTCGCATGAAAATCTGTTGCCAATTGGATGGTAACCTAGCTACTGTTGGTTCCTATTTCAGTCAAGTCTTTGGTCCCGTTCACCTGGGTCAAACAAAAACACTGATTGGTTGAAAAATAGTGCCCCCCACTAGCCAGGCGCTGGCTGCATGATGCAGCTGGTGAGAAGCAACTGGCGACTGCATGTCCTTTGGTCACATGGTTTTTGTAAAGTTCATGCAGTGAACAAGTTGGACAATTTTTTTATCCCTGTATACATATTTTGAAAGGCAACTTAGTAAAATGTTATCCGCTCGAACGCGCCCAATTATACCATGCCAATCCAATTTCAAGACCATATACAGTACTGGACAGAAGTTTGGACACCTACTCACTCAACGTTTTTTCTTTATTTTGACTATTTTCTACATTGTAGAATAATAGTGAAGACATCAAAACTATGAAATAACACATGGAATCATGTAGTACCAAGAAAAGTGTTAAATCAAAATACATTTGAGATTCTTCAAAGTAGCCACCCTTTGCCTTGATGACAGCTTTGCACACTCTTGGCATTCTCTCAACCTGCTTCATGAGGAATGATTTTCTAACACTCTTGAAGTAGTTCCCACAAATGCTGAGCACTTGTTGGCTGCTTTTCCTTCATTCTGCAGTCCAACTCATCCCAAACCATCTCAATTGGGTTGAGGTTGGATGATTGTGGAGGCCAGGTCAACTGATGCAGCCCTCCATCACTCTCATTCTAGGTCAAACAGCCTGGAGGTGTGTTTTGGGTCATTGAGTTGAAAAACAAATGTGTGCAAACCAGATGGGATGGCGTATGGCTTCAGAATACTTTGGTAGCCATGCTGGTTAACTGTGCCAGGAATTCTAAATAAATCACTGACAGTGTCACCAGCAAAGCACCCCCACACCAACCTCCTCCATGCTTCACGTTGGGAACCACACATGCGGAGATCCTTCGTTCACCTATTTTGCGTCTCACAAAGATACAGCGGTTGGAAAAATAATCTCACATTTGGACTCAGAGACCAAAGGACAGATTTACACAAGTCTAATGTCCATTTCCTGTGTTTCTTAGTCCAAGCAAGTCTCTTCTCTTTATTGGTGTCCTTTAGTAGTGGTTTCTTTGCAGCAATTCAACCATGAAGACCTGATTCACACAGTCTCCTCTGAACAGTTGATTTTGAGATGTCTGTTACTTGAACTCTGTGAAGCATTTATTTCGGCTGCAATCTGAGGCTGGTAAATCTGATGAACTTATCCTTTGCATTAGAGGAAACTCTGTCTTCCTTTTCTGTGGTGGTCCTCATGAGAGCCAGCCCTTGATTGGTTTTGCGACTAAACTTTCAAAGTTCTTGAAATGTTCCGTGTTGACTGACCTTCATGTCTTAAAGTAATGATGGACTGTCATTTATCTTTGCTTATTTGAGCTGTTCTTGCCATAATATGGACTTGGTCTTTTACCAAATAGGGCTATCTTCTGTATACCACCCCTACCTTGTCACAACACAACTGATTGGCTCAAACGCATTAAGAAGGAAAGAAATTCCACTAATTAACTTTTAACAAGGCACACCTGTTAATTGAAATGCTTTCCAGGTGACTACCTCTTGAAGCTGGTTGAAAGAAGGCCAAGTGTGCAAAGCTGTCATCAAGGCAAAGGGTGGCGACTTTGAAAGATCTTGACTATAAAATACATTTTGATTTAACACTTTTTTGGTTACTACATGATTCTGTGTTATTTCCTAGTTGTTTTCACTACTATTCTTTAATGTAGAAAATAGTCAAACATTCAGAAAAATCCTTGAGTAGGTGTTTCCAATCTTTTGACTATCTTGAAGAGATTAAGTAATACATATTTTTGGGGGGACAGTTAACTGGATAAACCATTGATCCATGGGGGTGGCAGGAAGCCTAGCGGTTAAGAGCATTGGGCGAGTAACTGAAAGGTTACTGGTTCGAATCTCCGAGCTGACTAGGTCAAAAAATCTGTTGTGCCCTTGACCAAGGCACTTAACTCGAATCGCTCTGGATAAGAGCTTCTGTTAAATGACTTAAAATGTAATTCTGCTTTCTGGATCAGTCACATCACTGATGGATGATGGATGGATGAATACTGTAGCAGACTACGGATTATGAGAGAATTGGTGTAAAAAAGAGAATTTACAGGTGTGACGATGAATGCTGATTGTGTCAAAGCTTTGAAACAAATGAGATGTTTGTTTTTTGTTAAGGTTTTATTCTGCAACAATGGCACAGTTTATGAATTACGGGTCATGTAAAAATCTATACTGACTCCCAAATCTCAACCCAGGAGTCAGACTCTACAGAGCACAACCCTTTAAGGACCAATTTATCATTCAATCAATACAGATCATACAAATGGTGACAAAGTTGATTGTATGGTTTTCCATAGACCAAAATCCACAAACTTACTAACAATAAGCATACTGTAATCACCTTATATTAGTACGTTTTTCTCCAGTTACACAGGAATCACTCAAAGAACTGCATCTTTAATATGTGTGCCAATTACAGTAATAAAGTGCCGTCCAACAATCAGATTATAAAATGTAGTATTTATAATTAAAAAGCGGTATGTCCCGTCCTTATCTCCAAGCTGCAAAGTTTATACTTAACAGCGGAGAACAAGGTTAGACTGAAAAGGTAGAAAGTGCTACTGCTAGGAACGTTATAACAAGATGAAACAAAAGTCTTCTGATCATGTAGGTAAAAATAAGTAAATTACCACCATGTGTTTTCAGTGTAATGAGGTGCTAGAGTCAGGGATAGGATGTAGATGCACAAAAGTAAACAGCATATTGGGTCAACTTCCGCAACAACTAAGAGCGTTGGAGCACGAGGCTAAACTTCTCCCGTTTTTTTGTCCCGCGGCTACCACGTTGTAAGAGCGTGAAGCAAGCCTGTGCACATGCGCAGATAGCGTGTGTGACTGTGAGAGCAAAGTCTTGCATCTTGCTCATCACAACATCTGCGTTGCTGCTCGTGCAACGTCATTTTGCTGACTCTACCTTTAATAAGAACTCCACTGTCTCGACTACCAAGATTAGAAAGGAACAGTGGGAGAGGAGCAAGCCCAGTGCCAGACTTGAGGATGGGAATACTGATTGCATCTCTATAATCTCTCCTTTCTCTGTGCACTTGATCATAGATATTCCTCTAGCTCATGTTTACACCAATCCAATGATTTTAACCGTATGGACGAGTGCACACTACAGGAGTAAGGAGAGATTATTGGGATGTAGGTGGAGGTCAGAAGTGACGGGGTAGAATCACTGGACCTTCTTGGGGGGGTCTGGGATGCTCTCGGTCAGAGGGGTGAGGCTGAGCAGCAGGGTGTGACGCTCGTAAGCCTTGGTCTTCCTGAAGTTGGCGTCGGTCCCGTGTAGCCTGTCCAGAACCCCCAGGACTCCAAAGTTCTGGTTGAACCTGCAGAGATGGAGGGTAGGGGACATAATTACTACAAAATAAAACAGTGTGCTGTTCTTAACGTTTCCTCCTTTGAATTTGACATGTACATTGCCTGGCTAAAGCCACAGACTCGCTGTGTTTCAGGCAGGCTAACTTGTCCATGTGACAAATCCCAAACCAACCCCCACTCTTTTGCACGTATCAACTCCCCTTTTCGGATCGGGAAGGATTAGATTTAACAAGCATAAGCAATATTACAGAAAAATTCCACCTAGCCTTCAGAAGAGATATGTGGAGGAGCTATTACCATACTTGGCCGGCAGAGTCAACCAAGTCCAAAGTACAAACAAAGAACTGGACAGGGATTCACAGTAATAAAATGCATATGCCAAGAACAGTGTGCCCTATATCAGTTAACATACCAAAGTCCCCTCTGGGAAAATTAAGTAATTCTGGTATGTCCCAAATGGCACCCTATGCCCTTTATAGTGCACTACTTTTAACAAAGTCCCATAGGGCTCTGTTAAAAAGTAGTGTGTTACAAAGGGAATAGGGTGCCATTTGGGACGCAAGTCTATCTTGCATAAGACAGGACTCACTTGAGGTGGTGGTAGTCGTGGAACTCGGGGGAGGGCAGGAAGGGGAGGTGGTAGCCACAGTGGGAGATGGTGGTGCTGACCAGAGCCAGAGCGTACCACAGGGTGGTTGTGACCAGGTGGGAACCCAGGATAACAGGGCCGATCAGGGCAGGCAGCATGTTGGACAGCTGGGGGTGGGGCAGGACCATCAGCAACATGGTTTTACATTGTTTAGAAATATGGTTAGAAATTATCTGCTTACAAGATTATCCACAATGCAGTGTTTCAAGCTACGGTCCCCTAGTTTGACTTTGAGAGAGAGAAAGAAAGAAGAGTGGTAGGCATAAAGTGCTCACCACGTGCTCCAGAGGATGGGCGTAGAGAGAGACCACTCCGATGGGAGCCGTCCACTCATGGTGCTGCTTGTGGAAATGCTTGTAGAGGGCAGGATGGTGAAACAGCCTGGCAGGGAAGGGATCACAAGTTAAATGTCAGAGAGTTGTCAGACGGTCGAAGATACTGTCAGGGTGAGTTGTATTTTCACTCTCAGCTCTCTGACCAAAAATATAAAAGGCAACATGTAAAATGTTGGTCCCATGTTTCATGAGCTGAAATAAAAGATCTGGGAAATGTTCCATTTGCACAAAAATTATTATTTCTCTCACATTTTGTGCACAAATTTGTTTACATCCCTACTTTGCCAAGATAATCCATCCACCTGACAGGTTTGGCATATCAGGAAGCTGATTAAACAGCATGGTCATTACACAGGTGCACCTTGTGCTGGAGACAAAATACACTCTAAAATGTGCAGTTTTGTCACACAACACAATGCCACAGATGTCTCAAGTTGAGGGAACGTGCAATTGGCATGCTGACTGCAGGAATGTACGAGAGCTGTTGCCAGAGAATTGAATGTTCATATCTCTACCATAAGCTGCCTGCAATGTCATTTTAGAGAATTTGTCAGTACGTCCAACTGGCCTCACGACCCCAGACCATGTGTAACCACGCCAGCCCAGGACCTCCACATCTGGCTTCTTCACCTGCAGGATCGTCTGAGACCAACCACCCGGACAGCTGAAGAAGCTGAGGAGTATTTCTGTCTGTAAAACTCATTCTGATTGGCTGGGCCTGGCTCCCCAGTGGGTGGGCCTATGCCCTCCCAGGCCCACCCATGGCTGTGCCCTTGCCCAGTGATGTGAAATCTATAGATTAGGGCCTAATGAATTCATTTCAATTGACAGATTTCCTTACATGAACTGTAACTCAGTAAAATCGTTGAAATTGTTGCATGTTGCGTTCAGTATAAATTCTTTGCCACAGCATTGAATGTGCTTGTAACATTCTAGCACAAAACATAATCCTTTTTGTCGTTCCATATGTTATGTGATAATGCAACATGTTCATGTTGTCCCTTTACTTAGTGCATAGCCAACAAAGCACTAAAATGTAAAAATGGTAAGTGTACCTTCTACAGGCTGATAAATTCCAGCTGCCTATTAAACCAGAGGTTGACCCCTCTCTGGTGATGGGGGTCACAAAAAAACAGCACTTAGAAAGCATTTAATACCCTAAGTGATATTTCTGGGGATAAAGGCTGAAATTCAGCTATCGGCACTTTAACGTGATAGAGATGTCTAATCCCTGGTTCACTGGCCTTGCAAGATGGCTTATGTTTTGACCAGGGCCCAGGCACTTGGAGGCAGCTGGAGAGCGAACAGAGATAAGGATGAGAATATACGGTACCTAAAGAAAATATGCACACCCTTTGACTTTTCCCCACATTTGTTGTGTTACAGCTTGAATTTAAAAATGTATTAAAGTTAGCGTTTTGGGGGTCACTGGCCTACACACAATACCTGGTAATGTGAAAGTGGGATGTTTTTCAATGTAATTTTTTTTTTTTATTGAAAAGCTGAAATGTCTTAAGTCACCAAGTATTCGACCCCTTTGTTATGACAAGCCAAAATAAGTTCAGTAAACATTTGCTTAACAAGTCACATAAGTTGCATGGACTCATCTGTGTGCAATAATAGTGTTTAAAATTATGTTTGAATGACTACCTCAACTCTGTACCCCACACACACAATTATCTGTAAGGTCCCTCAGTCGAGCACTGAATTTCAAACACAGATTCAACCACAAAGACCAGGGAGGTTTTCCAATGCCTCACCAAGAAGGGTAGATGGGTAAAACAAGACAAAGCAGACACTGAATATCCCTTTGAGCATGGTAAAGTTATTAATTACACCCAGTCACTACAAGGATATAGGTGTCCTTCCTAACTCAGTTGCCAAAGAGGAAAGAAACCGCTCAGAGATGTTAAAACAGTGTAATGGCTGTGATAGGAGAAAACTGAGGACGGATCAACAACATTGTAGTTACTCCACAACTCTAACCTAATTAACAGAAATGAAATAAAATAATAATAATATATATATATTCAAAAACATGCATCCTGTTTGCAACAAGGCAGTAAAGTAATCCTGCAAAAAATGTGGAGAAGCAATTCACTTTTTGGCCTGAATACAAAGTGTTATTTTTGAGGCAAATCCAGTACAACACATTCCTGTGTTCCACTCTTCATATTTTCAAGCATAGTGGTGGCTGCATAATGTTATGGGTATGCTTGTAATCATTAAGGACTGGGGAGTTTCAGGATTTAAAAAAGAAAAAATGAATGGAGCTTAGCACAGGCAAAATCCTAGAGGAAACCCTAGTTCAGTCTGCTTTGAATTCACCTTTCAGTAGGACAATAACTTAAAACACAAGGCCAAATATACACTGGAGTTTGCTTACCAAGAAGACACTGAATGTTCCTGAGTGGCTGAGTTACAGTTGACTTCAAGATCTACTTAAAAATCAATGGCAAGACTTAAATGGTTGTCCAGCAATGATCAGCAACCAATTTGACAAAGCTTGAAGAATTTTGAAAAGATTAAAATGGGCAAATGACCGCAAATGAAAGCTCTTAGAGACTTACCCAGAAAGACTCACAGCTGTAATCGCTCTTAGAGACTTACCCAGAAAGACTCACAGCTGTAATCACTGCCAAATGGGATTCTACAAAGTATTGACTCAGGGGTGTGAATACTTAGTAAATTAGATAATTCTGTATTTCATTTTCAATAAATCTTCTAAAATGTAAAAAAAGAAAAAAGAAGGGGTAATGTGTGTAGATGGGTGAGAAAAAAACAGCCATTTCCTCCATTTTGAATTCAGGCAGCAACAACACAATGTGGAATAAGGCAAAGGATACACTCTGAAGGCACTGTCATGAGTATCTTGTCTTTGGAACCTCTCAGAGGAGCGTGTCTGTTTCCCCATATGCATATGTCCGTCTATTGTTTGTCGTAATCGTTCGCTTATCTTTGGGTACAGCATTTTCCACACAAATCAATTATTCCTGACAAGGCACTGTATTGTATATGAGAAACCATGCTGCCCCCAGTCCTTACCTGTGCGAGTAGTAGAACAGAAGCTCCTCCAGCACAGCGCAGAAGGCCATCTCCAACAGGCCTCGGTGGAAGGTGGGCAGCTCTGGGCCGCAGGGATTCCCACTAGAAAACATAACCGCCCAGCACACCACCACCATGGGAGCAGAGATGAAGAGCTGGTTGAAGACCACCGTCTTCACCGCGTGGCGCAGCTTCACTGGGTCAACCTAGGGGATGGGGACAGTTTTAGTGGCAAATGTCAGGTCTCCGTTTCCTTCAAGTAATCAATTATCATCACCCATTTCTGCAATCATTAGTCTTCTTGTTTATTGTTCACTTAGTTGAACTTGTTTTGTTTACTTCAACGTTTTTCAATGTCTGCTAGTTTTTAAGATGTAAGTAAGGGGGTCTAATTTGACCTCGTTCGTTGTGTACCTAGAATATAATTACTCTAGCCGGCACCATCAATCTTTCTTAGGAAACCACAATGTAGCACATGACAATAGTCATTTGTGTCCATCGGTCTGAAAGAATTTGAATGGTATCCATGACAAATCCACAAATGTACAAATCAAACACTCGCTACATACATCACTGTAGAGCCGACGTAAACAGATCTCTGCTTTATAATCAGATAAAGAGGTTATGTGCAGTTGGCAAAGTATAGTTATCCTCAATCCGGTCTCGTGTTTTCTGAGCTTTGCACCCTCACATTCAAAAATCATCACTGACCTTTGAAACTCACAGGGCAATTCTTCAATATCTGGCTACATTATTTGGTGAGTATATCTAGCTGCATTTGGCATATATTATAAACAGGTAATGTTTATGACTGATAAGCACTTTGAGTAACACAATGTCACTTAAGTATCTAATCTTCCACAGATTGCAGGAGATGGCAGGGTAAACACTAAGTAACCAGCGGTCCTCAGTAATGGCAGTCGTTCTCTCGCTAGTGTCCTGTAAAACAACATCTGTTCATCAAACTCAGTAAGAGGACATTGGTCCGATCGACTGATGGACATGCCATTCATAGAGACCTGAGTTTTTCCTGACCACGGGACCTGAACATGAACAGGAGAGAACCTCCTGGCCCTGTTTATGATGACACTGAATTTCACAACACACATGCTAGTACAAACACTCGCGCACGTGAGAGCACACACACACACACAACTCCTTTCACTAGAGTGAAATGTGAGGCTTTCATAAAGATGATCCTGATTAGAGCCCTTCCTGTTTACTGTAATAAATGGAGGTCATGATGAGATACAGGTGTGTAAAACAGGATTAGACTGACTGTACCGGGTTGTTCTTGTCCACCTGTATTCTGTAACGGGTGATGAAGTTGGGCATTCCAGTGTAATCAACCAGCATGAGCAGAAGATTGGACCCCCAGAAAGCCGCAAAAGGCACAAACATCGCCCCTGTTCAGCACAACCAGAATCAATGCATTACATGCAATACAACAACCGCATCATGTACACATGAACTAATTCAAGATACAGCAAGATACAGCATGCCCTAACATTATCTAAGAACAGCTCAGCAGGTTTCACTCAATCAGTACATTAACATCTCAAAAGTGATATAAAACCAAAGATGGTGACTGAAGTGCCAAAACGGTCCCTATTTTCCCTTTACAGTGCACTACTTTTGACTAGGGCGGTATGTAGGGAATAGGGTGCCATTTGAGACCCAGCCTTTACAAATCACATGACATCATCTCTAGACAGATGTTTGTGCCTAATAATGGACGGAACATAAATATACTTCACTATTCTGGGGAGAAGAAGAAAGAAGCCTGAACTTGCTATGTTGTTTGTCTTTATTATATCACCCAGATATCAGAGCTGTGGAACATCAGAATTCCATGAGAGAGTTGTACTGGGCTGCTCGCCACAGTCTAGTTCTTCCTGTTCCTTTGTGCAGCACATAATACTTCCTTTAGTTTACGTCGGATGTTATTTCCAGCGGGACACCGGGCTTCAGAGCCCACCAGTTACATTGTCTCTTACCGGCATAGAACAAGGCTGTCTCGTGTCCCTCCCACCTCTGGTGTACTTTGGTCCACTGGTTTTGCCAGAAGTCTCATGATGCTCCCCAAAACCTCTGCAGATGCCTGGGAGGCACAGGGAAAAGGCTATGGTTACAACTAGTCCCACAAATCTGTGGTTGCAATAACAATTCAATATTGTTCTTATTACTCTAAAATGGAACAAATTCATATTATTCCAGTGTTCACAGTGTAAATATCGCATTGGTTCATGTTTGTTCTGAAATCATCTCTTGTCCCTACAGTGGATGTTTGTTGTTATTACCATGTTAAGGAGTTCCCAAAGGCTGCCAGGACAAAGAGGCCAGATCCAATGACGATGACCGCTTTCATCACCGAGTCCAAAAGGCCTCCTGGGGCCTCCTATAGGAAGAGAAAAACAATATTTATATAAACAAATCTGCTCTATGACCCAACAGTCAGGTTGCCTTCACAACTCTTTACTTTTCAATTGCTCACTCTCTCAAGTCACCTTCTGCAATGATCACTATTTCCTCAACTCACATCATCATGTGTATAAACTGTATATATTCCCTCTGCACTGGATAGAATAAAATGCAGTCCTACAAGTTAGACCTGTACTGACACGTATCCAGATAAGTACAGTCAAGTAGCATAGGTCACTCCTTTTAGCCTGCAAAACAATCGCACCTGACACAGAGTACAAGGAGTGAAACGTTAAACAAGACTGCTACCCAGGCTAGAAAGAGACTGTCTATGACTCGGTCTTACTTGTTCAACAAATGCATCGGGAACATCCAGATGTCAATTGCACTGATGCTCTTACCTGTCTTTGACTGCTTGGGTTCATCTGGACAGGGACCTGACCTTTGCTGTTCATTTGAGTGACGTCGCCCTTCATGTCTTAAAAGAAAACACATTTAATGTATATAATGCAGGGTGCCATACTCTTATGTAACATGTTTTCTTTTCACAAAGCCCTGGCTGTCCTGACGGGGTCAAACTTTATTGTCCAAATGCTCCGAATACAACAAGTGTAGACTTTAACATGAAATGCTTACTTACAAGCCCCTAAATATTTACCAAGTACACTCAAATAAAAAAGTAACACAATAAGAATAACAATGAGGAGGCTATATAATGTTTTATGATTGATTTATATTGTCCAAAGTCCTGTCGAATCGTATGATTTTACAACAATAGGATCGTGGCTGGAATGTACAGTTGCAGGTTGATGTATAATCGGATTACCATTCATTTGAGCTCGGATTTTCAAACAAATTCCTGAGGATAACAAGCAAGATTGGCATGCATTCTACCAAGATTAGTGAAAACAATCTTACCGACAATGATTCTATAGAAGTGTGCATCTATATTTTTTTGAAATGATAAGGTTGTTCTTAACAAAAGCTTGCAGTGAAAAATGGCTAAATCTAATCCGGGTATATCTTTTGGATCAACCAGACAACAGTCTGTTTACATTGGGCAACAAAAGCAGGCTAGTGTAAATTCTGCATGCCAAGCATAGGCCTAACTAACCCAATATGTAGGCCTACTATTTAGGAGCCTAAACATTCCCCATACTTGTTAAAGGTCCAAGGAACTTATTCAGTATGTTATTTTCAGAAGTAGACTGGCTCTGCATCGATTCACAATTGCGATACGGTTCTAGAAACATAAAGCACTTTACTTTCATATCACATCATAATACACACCCTGTAGGCTACACTGTTTTGACCGGCTTTGCAGTCAAGTGTTTCTCAGCGATAACACATTTCTGGCAGCCTTCTTTGTGTTACACGCAGGTGTTTGGCGCGTACTAGACAGTTAAATTAGCGGTCCCTCGGTCTTCCACGCTATAACGTGGAGATGGTCGCGTGGGAACAAGAACCCTGTCAAGGTGTGTGTCAACTTGATGCTTTTTGAAAATTGTTTCTCGCTGATATGAAAGGTCCTTTGGTTCCCAAAACCGTACCGCAAGCAATGCGTGTGATAATGTTCAGACCGAGCGCAGGGGCTCTTACTGACGGCTTCCTCCAATGATGTGTCATTGAAACGAGAGTCCTGGTCAAGGACTAAAAACACAGTTGGCTAAATAGACTAAGACTGCCCTGTTGACTGATTTTTTTTACAGATTGCACAAGGCTCAGTGAAATTGATAGCCTGTAGAATATAGTAAACTCCAGATCAGTATCCAATCCTACGTCAATAGAAGGAGATGAGCGCAATATGTAGATACGGGTAGCCTGCTACTTACTGCTGTAGTTTCATCGGACGATCGCAATCTGCGCAACTACATTTCCAGTCGGTAGGTTATATGCAGCCTATTTTTTCACGTACAAGTCGCAGCTTCAATTGGATGGATTTTCAACCCTATACGACTTATGATTGGTGGATAAATTGTCAGCTGACCGCGAAAAGACGCACAAGGCTGCGCTCTCCTTTATCTTCGTCTCGATGATGGCTTTTGTTATCTTCTGTCTTCTACATGTGTCCAGGTGAAGGTTGAACGAACTGTTAATGGCCTTTTGTTATCGCCTTTCCCCTGAAACCCTGGCCGGGTTGAGCGGGGGATTGTTTTTATTCCCTGTGAAACGTTATAGCAGACTATACGGACTTCGCCTTTTCCTCTGGTTAGATTCAAGATTGGGACTGAATTGGGCCACTGTCAATTCCAGATCTGAAATTGATTCTGTGTTTCTGGACCAGGTTTAGTATAGAATAGAAAATAATAACTTTATTTCTACGGTCTTATGTTGACTTTGTTGCACAACATTCAACAAGTGATGACCATACCTTTCTTATACAGTAAAGGGTCTGAAAAATTCAGAGGAAAAGTTGGTTTTACTTTCGGACATTCAACAGACATTCGCCAAAAGCCATTTCAAATTGTAAAAATCAATAACGAATTGATTGTCACAGAAACATAAACATTGATGTGATTTATTCTATAAATGTCTAACATACTTTTACAACTTTTGTTTTGAGTAACAATTCCAGTTTTGATTTGATAGAGGGCATGTAGTCCGTCTAGAGAGCGTGTGGTCAAAGTTCTAACGAGTCTGTTATACCCTATTGGAAGGTGCCTGGCATAAAATTCTGCATCTTCAGTCATATTAAATTAGATTACAGGAAAAAACTACGGGATGAAGGGATCAGGCCTCACTAACAAAGAAGACAGGTGGATGGATCAAGAGGACCAACACAACCAAGAGGATCAACATGGACATTCCATTAAAAGAACATCAAATTGATCAGAATACAGTGTAGACATTGTTAATGTTGTAAATGACTATTGTAGCTGGAAATGGCTGATTTCTTTATGGAATATCTACATAGGTGTACAGTACAGAGGCCCATTATCAGCAACCATCAAATCAAATGTATTTATATAGCCCTTCTTACATCAGCTGATTTATCAAAGTGCTGTACAGAAACCCAGCCTAAAAGGAAGAAACCTAGAGAGGAACCAGGCTATGAGGGGTGGCCAGTCCTATTCTGGCTGTGCTGGGTGGAGATTATAACAGAACATGGCCAAGATGTTCAAATGTTCATAAATGACCAGCATGGTCAAATAATAATAACCATAGTAGTTGTCGAGGGTGCAACAAGTCAGCACCTCAGGAGTAAATACCAGTTGGATTTTCATTGCCGATCATTGAGAGTGTCTCTACCGCTCCTGCTGTCTCTAGAGAGTTGAAAACAGCATGTCTGGGACAGGTAGCACGTCTGGTGAAGAGGTCAGGGATCCATAGCCGCAGGCAGAACAGTTTAAACTGGAGCAGCAGCACGGCCAGGTGGACAGGGGACAGCAAGGAGTCATCATGCCAGGTAGTCCTGAGGCATGGTCCTAGGGCACAGGTCCTCCGAGACAGACACATCACTCCTGTGTTCCAATAGCTAATCCAAATGAATTATTTTAAAAGGCTAATAATTACAAAACCCTTTTGTAATTATGTTAGTACAGCTGAAAACTGTTGTACTGATTAAAGAAGCAATACAACTGTCATTTTGACTAGTTGAGTATCTGGAGCAACAGCATTTGTGGGTTCGATTACAGGCTCAAAATGGTTAGAAACAAAAAGTTCCAAAACGTGTACAGACTGGCTTAATAACTCCAACAGTCTATCTCCTTTCCCAGTTTCATCAACAGTTTCAATTCACGCTGTTCCAGATGCATAGGGGGTTGTACCTAATGAAGTCACCACTGGATCTATAGACTTTCCAGAATGGTATTAAACGTTGAGTTGTAAGTGTTGAACAGTTGAATCTATTACCCCAGGAGATGGTACCATTCAGCTTGTCTGGGGATGACAAAGCAGGACTTCAACAAAGCCAAAAAAGAAAATGATTGAAAGGGGCTTCTGTCACGCCCTGGTCGAAGTATTTTGTGTTTATTTTCATTTATTTGGTCAGGCCAGGGTGTGGCATGGGTTTTTGTATGTGGTGTGTTGGGTTTGTAGCTTAGTGGGGTGTTCTAGTGAAGTCTATGGCTGTCTGAAGTGGTTCTCAATCAGAGGCAGGTGTTTATCGTTGTCTCTGATTGGGAACCATATTTAGGCAGCCATATTCTTTGGGTGTTTTGTGGGTGATTGTCCTTAGTGTTCCTGTCTCTGTGTTTTGTTGTCACTAGATAGGCTGTTAGGTTTTCTCACGTTTATTGTTTTGTTAGTTTGTTCATGTTCGGTTTCTTAATTAAAAAACATGAATAACAACCACGTTGCATTTTGGTCCGACTCTACTTCACCCAAAGAAAGCCGTTACAGAATCACCCACCACAACAGGATCAAGCGGCGTGGTAACGGGCAACAGCAGCAAAAGGAGGAAAGGACATGGGAGGACGTTATGGACAGCAAGAGTATGGACTATACGACTTGGGAGGAGATAGACAGGTGGGCGGTCGACCCAGGGAGAGTGCCGGAGCCCGCCTGGGATTCGATGGAGCAGTGCGCGGAAGGTTATCGGAGAATGGAGTTGGCGAAGCAAGCACAGCGGCGCGGACGGAAGCCCGAGAGTCAGCCCCCAAAATTTCTTAGGGGGGTCTAACAGGGAGTATGGCTACGCCAGGTAGGAGACCTGCGCAAACTCCCTGTGCTTACCGGGGGGCTAGAGAGACCGGGCAGACACCGTGTTATGCTGTGGTGCGCACAGTGTCTCCAGTGCAGGTGCATAGCCCGGTGCGGTACATTCCAGCTCCGCGTATCGGCCGGGCTAGAGTGAGCGTCGAGCCAAGTGCCATGAAGCCGGCTCTACGCATCTGGTCCCCAGTGCGTCTCCTTGGGCCGGCTTACATGGCACCAGCCTTGCGCATGGTGTCTCCGGTTCGCCTGCATAGCCTAGTGCTGGCTATTCCACCTCGCCGCACTGGCAGGGTGACCAGGACCATTCAACCAGGTAAGGTTGGGCAGGCTCTGTGCTCAAGAGCTCCAGTGCGCCTGCACGGTCCGGTCTACCCAGTACCACCTCCACACCCCAGCCCTCCGGTAGCAGCTCCCCGCACCAGGCTTCCTGTGCGTGTCCTCGGCCCAGTACCACCAGTGCCAGCACCACGCATCAGGCCTACAGTGCGCCTCGCCTGTCCAGCGCTGCCAGAGCCTTCCTCCTCTTCAGCGCTGCCGGAGTCTCCCGCCTGTTTAGCGCTGCCGGAGTCTCCCGCCCAGAACTGCCAGTCTGCAAGGAGCTGCCAGTCTGCAAGGAGCTGCCAGTCTGCAAGGAGCTGCCAGTCTGCAAGGAGCTGCCAGTCTGCAAGGAGCTGCCAGTCTGCAAGGAGCTGCCAAAGCTGCCAGTCTGCAAGGAGCCGCCAGAGCTGCCAGTCTGCAAGGAGCCGCCAGAGCTGCCAGTCTGCATGGAGCCGCCAGAGCTGCCAGTCTGCATGGAGCCGCCAGAGCTGCCAGTCTGCATGGAGCCGCCAGAGCTGCCAGTCTGCATGGAGCCGCCAGAGCTGCCAGTCTGCATGGAGCCGCCAGAGCTGCCAGTCTGCATGGAGCCGCCAGAGCTGCCAGTCTGCATGGAGCCGCCAGAGCTGCCAGTGCATGGAGCAGCCAGAGCTGCCAGTGCATGGAGCAGCCAGAGCTGCCAGTGCATGGAGCAGCCAGAGCTGCCAGTGCATGGAGCAGCCAGAGCTGCCAGTGCATGGAGCAGCCAGAGCTGCCAGTGCATGGAGCAGCCAGAGCCGCCAGTCTGCATGGAGCAGCCAGAGCCGCCAGTCAGCATGGAGCAGCCAGAGCCGCCAGTCAGCATGGAGCAGCCAGAGCCGCCAGTCAGCATGGAGCAGCCAGAGCCGCCAGTCAGCATGGAGCAGCCAGAGCCGCCAGTCAGCATGGAGCAGCCAGAGCCGCCAGTCAGCATGGAGCAGCCAGAGCAGCCAGTCAGCATGGAGCAGCCAGAGCTGCCAGTCAGCATGGAACAGCCAGTCAGCATGGAGCAGCCAGAACTGCCAGTCAGCCAGACTCTTCCAGATCTGCCAGTCAGCCAGACTCTTCCAGATCTGCCAGTCAGCCAGACTCTTCCAGATCTGCCAGTCAGCCAGACTCTTCCAGATCTGCCAGTCAGCCAGACTCTTCCAGATCTGCCAGTCAGCCAGACTCTTCCAGATCTGCCAGTCAGCCAGGATCTGCCAGATCTGCCAGTCAGCCAGGATCTGCCAGAACCGCCAGTCAGCCAGGATCTGCCGGATCCAACTACCTGCCAGAGCTTCCTCTCAGTGCCGAGCTTCCTCTCAGTGCCGAGCTGCCCCTCAGTGCCGAGCTGCCCCTCAGTGCCGAGCTGCCCCTCAGTGCCGAGCTGCCCCTCAGTGCCGAGCTGCCCCTCAGTCCCGAGCTGCCCCTCAGTGCCGAGCTGCCCCTCAGTGCCGAGCTGCCCCTCAGTCCAGTGGGGTTCTGGGTGAGGACTACTAGGCCATGGTCGGCGGCGAGGGTAGACTATCCAGGGACGCGAGGAGGAGGGACTAAGACTTTAATAGAGTGGGGTCCACGTCCCGCGCCGGAGCCGCCACCATGGACAGACGCCCACCCGGACCCTCCCCTATGGTTTTTGGTGTGCGTCCGGGAGTCCGCACCTTGGGGGGGGGGGGGGGGGGGGTTCTGCCACGCCCTGGTCGAAGTATTTTGTGTTTATTTTCATTTATTTGGTCAGGCCAGGGTGTGGCATGGGTTTTTGTATGTGGTGTGTTGGGTTTGTAGCTTAGTGGGGTGTTCTAGTGAAGTCTATGGCTGTCTGAAGTGGTTCTCAATCAGAGGCAGGTGTTTATCGTTGTCTCTGATTGGGAACCATATTTAGGCAGCCATATTCTTTGGGTGATTGTCCTTAGTGTTCCTGTTTCTGTGTTTTGTTGTCACTAGATAGGCTGTTAGGTTTTCTCACGTTTATTGTTTTGTTAGTTTGTTCATGTTCGGTTTCTTCATTAAAAAACATGAATAACAACCACGCTGCATTTTGGTCCGACTCTACTTCACCCAAAGAAAGCCGTTACAGCTTCTTTGCTGTTAAATTAGAGACGTATAAATAAATGACTGTTGTAATTTGTAACTACTTTAAAATGTGGAACTGTTGCACTAAAAATGCAAACATTGATTTGGCATACAATTTAAGATTGTAAATATTGTACAACTTTATATAAACATTGTCTGACTTCATATAGAACAAATTGCACTTGAAATGAACATTTCTTTAAAGTTATTGCAAATATATGCATATTTTCACATTTGTTCTGTGATAATCACTGAATTAGTTATTGATTTCTTCTTTAAATGTAATATTTGAGATTTTCTGTATTTCTATCAAATCAAAATGGAATTTTTACTCACAAGAAAGTTTGTAAAAGTATACTAGACATTTATTGAATAAATCTTACCTAGTTTGATGTTTCTGTGACAAATGGTGAATTGGTTATTGATTTATACCGTTTTAAATGACATTTTATAGATGTTATGTATTGCTTGTATTTCTCACAAGAAAGGTTGTAAAAGTATACTAGACATTTATAGAATAAATAATACCTAGCTTGATTGTCATAATCAGTGAATTAGTTATCGAAAAATAGCTTTAAATGGCATTTTATAGATGTTGTGTATTTCTATCAAATTAAAACTGGAATGTTTACTCAAAGCAAATGTAAAAGTATGCTAGACATTTATTGAATAAATCATATCCAGTCTGATGTTTCTGTGACAAACGGTGAAGTTAGTTAATGATTTTTACATTTGTAAATGGCTTTTGGCAAATGTCTGAATATCTGAATGTGTGAATATAAAAATATATTTTCCTCTGTCTGAAAAATAGGTATAGGAGTGGAATTGGTTGCCTTGGCATGAGAGACTGATTAAACAGATTTTCAAACATAATCTATGTGAGAATATCAGGAAATGACAAGTCCTCTGTCTGCCCCAGCTGTCCTACTATGCCAGTTGCATGTGTTTAACTGAAAGTATTCCTTCTCCCAAGAGTTTATGGATTGATGTCAAATGACTATAAATCATCTGTATAACTCCATCTCTGTCATATTATGGAGAGGTTTCATATTAGTGATTGAATGCTGTATAATTCAAGAGCACTCGACAAGTTAATATTTGCATTATGGGAATAAATTATGTAAATGTCAGCATGTATTTGTATACCAGCCAGTAACCCCCGCCAACAAACACTACTCATGTAGTCAGATGTCTTTTAGACTCTGCTGATAGAACAAAAGGCCACAACATCTCTTTCAACTTTCACCTGATTAGCTTAGCCTAAATTGCCTTACAGGTAACTTGTCTGCTATATGGCATATTTTAAGTAGAGAAGCTCCAACGCACCTGCTAATAACCTACTGCACTCTGGATGTCACTCCCTGACCTGAGTATTCTTTGTTTTCTTTATATATTTTGGTTAGGTCAGGGTGTGACATGGGTGAAGTATGTGTTTTTGTACTGTCTAGGGTTTTTTGTAGGTTTATGGGGTTGTTTACCATCTAGGTGTTTATGTATGTCAATGGTTGCCTAGATTGGTTCTCAATTTGAGGCGGCTGTTTATCGTTGTCTCTGATTGGGAACCATATTTAGGCAGCCATCTTCTTTTGGTATTTCGTGGGTTATTGTCTATGTGATGTTGCATGTTTGCACTCAGTTTTGATAGCGGTCTAGTTAGTTAGTTAGTTAGTTAGTTAGTTAGTTAGTGTACTTCGTGTTTTTTCATTAAAAAGATGTATTCACATCACGCTGCGCTTTGGTCTCCTCACTATGACGATCGTGACACTGGAGTGCATTACACTACTGAAACATTGTACTGCAACGTTGTTGTGTAAAATAATAATAAGCCTGTGTATATTGGGGAAGACTGGGTTTGGGTGAAAGATAATTCAATAATATCATGAATGTGAGCCAATCTTCCAATCTAGCCAATTAGCACTTGACTTTCACTTTCTAGAATTTCATCTCTGACCTCTAACCCCAGACGGGTCACAGGAAGATCAAGGTCTGGTTCCAGGCAGACTATATTGCAGAAGTGGTATTGCATCAACCAATGGCAGGCGTCTGCAATGTAATCAGCCTAAAACGCAGCTTTCGAAAGTGTCCGGCATTGGGATGGCTGGACTGACTGTTAATTTACTTTTGGTAGAAACTAGAGGTAGTATATTTTCTTAACCAACAATGCACCTCAAGAAATAGAGTTAAGGGCTTGTCAGTAAGCATTTCACTGTAAGGTCTACCTGTTGTGTTCGGTGCATGTGACAAATACAATTTGATTTGATTAGTGGAGTTATCAGACAGCACCTGATGTGGAACCTCACCTCTTGCCTTCTAGATTAGATGTCTTGTTCAAAAGCCTAGATAATTGAGACTAGATCAGAAGAGACTGGTGGTATTTCAAAAAATTGTATAGGAAAGAAGGCCATACCACTTCAACCATGTGAAAATCTACAATCCATTTACAATCCATTTGTTGGATGGTAATCTGCTCTTACCATATTTGTTTTATTAGAATTGATGTATTTGTTAATGCTTTAGTAAGTTTTTTGTGAGGGTCTGTATCAATGGAAAAATATACAAGCATTTCCCTCACCAGACATTATGCCAATGAAAATGTATATTAATGTAATAATGTACATACCAATGATAACGTACACCCTCTCTCTCTCGATGCTGTAATGACCTCTAGTGTGGCAACAGTCTCACTACACCTGCATATGCTCATAAACTCAGCAAAAAAAGAAACGCCCCTTTTCAGGACCCTGTCTTTCATAGACAATTAGTAAAAAATACAAATAACTTCACAGATTTTCATTGTAAAAGGTTTAAAAACGGTTTCCCATGAATGTTCAATGAACCATAATTAATGGACATGCACCTGTGGAACGGTCGCTAAGACACTAACAGCTTACAGACGGTAGGCTATTACAGTTATGAAAACTTAGGACACTAAAGAGGCCTTTCTACTGACTCTGAAATACACCAAAAGAAAGATGCCCAGGGTCCCTGCTCATCTGTGTGAACGGGCCTTAGGCATGCTACAAGGAGGCATGAGGACTGCAGATGTGGCCAGGGCAATAAATTGCAATGTCCGTACTGTGAGACACCTAAGACAGCGCTACAGGGAGACAGGAAGGAAAACTGATTGTCCTCGCAGTGGCAGACCATGTGTAACAACACTTGCAAAGGATCGATACATCCAAACATCACACCTGTGGGACAGGTACAGGATGGCAACAACAACTTCCCGAGTTATACCGGGAACGTACAATCCCTCCATCAGTGCTCAGACTGTCCGCAATAGGCTGAGAGAAGCTGGAATGAGGGCTTGTAGGCCTGTTGTAAGGCAGGTCCTCACCAGACATCACCGGCAACAACGTCGCCTATGGGCACAAACCCACCATCGCTGGACCAGACGGGACTGGCAAAAAGTGCTCTTCACTGACGAGTCGTGGTTTTGTCTCACCAGGGTGATGGTCGGATTCGTGTTTATCGTCGAAGGAATGAGCGTTGCACCGAGGCCTGTACTCTGGAGCGGGATCGATTTGGAGGTGGAGGGTCCATCATGGTCTGGGGCGGTGTGTCACAGCATCATCGGACTGAGTTTGTTGTCATTGCAGGCAATCTCAACTCTGTGCGTTACAGGGAAGACATCCTCCTCCCTCATGTGGTACCCTTCCTGCAGGCTCATCCTCACATGACCCTTCAGCATGACAATGCCACCAGCCATACTGCTCGTTCTGTGTGTGATTTCCTGCAAGACAGGAATGTCAGTGTTCTGCCATGGTCAGCGAAGAGCCTGGATCTCAATCCCATTGAACACGTCTGGAACCTGTTGGATCGGAGGGTGAGGGATAGAGCCATTCCCCCCAGAAATGCCCGGGAACTTGCAGGTGCCTTGGTGGAAGAGTGGGGTAACATCTCACAGCAAGAACTGGTAAATCTGGTGCAGTCTATGAGGAGGAGATGCACTGCACTGCAGTACTTAATGCAGCTTGTGGCCACATCAGATACTGACTGTTACTTTTCTTAATTTTGACCCCCCGTTGTTAATGGACACATTATTCTATTGCTATTAGTCACATGTCTGTGGAACCTATTCAGTTTGTCTCAGTTGTTGAATCTTGTTATGTTCATACAAATATTTATATATAAGTTTGCTGAAAATAAACGCAGTTGGCAGTGAGAAGACGTTTCTTGTTTTTTTTAGTTTATGGGGATGGGTATCTGTGAAACTCACTCCTCAGCCTGAAGTGTTTCCACTTGCGCTGGCGAATAGCTAGCTTATCGTAGGCATGACTTGGTAAGATGCTTTAGGGTGGTTGCTGTGTGTTTGTGAGGCAGAGTTCCTGGGTTTGAGCCTTGGTATGAGCTGAATCAGGAGGAAGCGGTAGGCCTACTACCGAAGCAAGCAGTGTGACATCCTTTACACATTAACATCCAAAAATCCAACCTATGTCAAGATGTTTGATATTAAAAAGGGTTTGATAGGCTACTATTGAATGCTGCAGAATCCCCCCCACATCAATCACACCTGAAAAACTGCCCTTTTCATCCTGCTGTTGCGCTTGTTTACACTGAGCTGCACTGGGGTAAGACACAGTGGTGCCGGCCCGAGATGTCGGTCGGAAAACGTACCTTAATGCAGGGATGGGATACGCCACTGTTCTTCAAATTTTAACTTTATCCACACCGATACATCGAGAATATTTAAATGCTGCTAGTTTTCCCAGAAAACTTCCCTTTTTGTCTTCATGCTAGCTAGCAGTATACAGAGCAGCCATTATAGAATAGACATTGCCGAAGTCGAGGATCTGGTGGTCAGTTTTACGAGGGTATGTTTGGCAGCACGAGTGAAGGATGCTTTGTTGCAAAATAGGAAGCCAATTCTAGATTTAACTTTGGATTGGAGATGTTTGATGTGAATCTGGAATGAGAGTTTAAAGTCTAACCAGACACCTAGGTATTTGTAGTTGTCCACATATTCTAAGTCAGAACCGCCCAGAGTAGTGATGCTGGGCGGGCGGGCAGGTGTAGGCAGCGATCGGTTGAATAGCATGGATTTAGTTTTACATGTATTTAAGAGCAGTTGGAGGCTACGGAAGGAGAGTTGTATGGCATTGAAGCTCGTCTGGAGGGTAGTTAACACAGTGTCCAAAGAAGGGCCAGAAGTATACAGAATGGTGTCGTCTGCGTAGAGGTGGATCAGAGACTCACCAGCAGCAAGAGCGACGTCATTGACATATACAGAGAAAAGAGTTGGCCCAAGAATTGAACCCCGTGGCACCCCCATAGAGACTGCGTGAGGCCCGGACAACAAGCAGTCTCGATTTGACACACTGAACTCTATCGGAAAAGCAGTTGGTGAACCAGTTGAGGCAATAATTTGAGAAACCAAGGCTGTTGAGTCTGCCGATGAGGATGTGGTGATTGACAGAGTCGAAAGCCTTGGAAAGGTCAATAAATACGGCTGCACAGTATTGTTTCTTATCGATGGCGGTTAAGATATCGTTTAGGACCTTGAGCGTGGCTAAGGTGCACCCATGACCAGCTCTGAAACCAGATTGCATAGTGGAGAAGGTACAGTGGGATTCAAAATGGTTGGTAATCTGTTTGTTAACTTGGCTTTCGAAGACCTTAGAAAGGCAGGGCAGGATAGATATAGGTCTGTAGCAGTTTGGGTCTAGAGTGTCTCTCCCGTTGAAGAGGTGGATGACCGCAGCTACTTTCCAATCTTTGGGAATCTCAGAAAGAGAGGTTGAACAGGCTAGTAATAAGGGTTGCAACACTTTTGGCAGATAATTTTAGAAAGAAAGGGTCCAGATTGTCTAGCCCGGCTGATTTGTAGGGGTCCATATTTTGCAGCTCTTTCAGAACATCAGCTGACTGGATTTGGGAGAAGGCGAAATGGGGAAGGCTTGGGCGAGTTGCTGTGGGGTTGCAGTGCTGTCTACCGGGGTAGGGGTAGCCAGATGGAAAGCATGGCCAGCCGTAGAAAATGCTTATTATCGGTGGTGACAGAGTTTCCTATCCTCAGTGCAGTGGGCAGCTGGGAGGAGGTGCTCTTATTCTCCATGGACTTTACAGTGTCCCAGAACTTTTTGGAGTTTGTGTTGCAGGAAGCAAATTTCTGCTTGAAAAAGCTAGCCTTGGCTTTTCTAACTGCCTGTGTATATTGGTTTCTAACTGAAAAGTTGCATTTCACGGGGGCTGTTCGATGCTAATTCAGAATGCCACAGGATGTTTTTGTGCTGGTTAAGGGCAGTAAGGTCTGGAGAGAACCAAGGGCTATATCTGTTCCTAATTCTAAATTTCTTGAATGGGGCATGGTTATTTAAGATGGTGAGGAAGGCATTTTTAAAGAATAACCAGGCATCCTCTACTGACGGGATGAGGTCAATATCCTTCCAGGATAGACCGGGCCAGGTCGATTAGAAAGTCCTGCTCACTGAAGTGTTTCAGGGAGCGTTTGACAGTGATGAGTGGAGGTCGTCGTTTGACCGCTGAACCATTACGGATACAGGCAATGAGGCAGTGATCGGTGAGATCTTGGTTGAAAACAGCAGAGGTGTATTTAGAGGGCAAGTTGGTTAGGATGATATCTATGAGGGTTCCCATGGTTACGGCTTTGGGGTTGTACCTGGTAGGTTCATTGATGATTTGTGAGGGCAACAAGCTTAGATTGTAGGATGGCCGTGGTGTTAAGCATGTCCCAGTTTAGGTCACCTAACAGCACGATCCCTGAAGATAGATGGGGGAAATCAGTTCACATATGGTGTCCAGAGCAGAGCTGGGGTCAGAGGGTTGTCTATAGCAGGCGGCAACAGTGAGAGACTTGTTTTTAGAGAGGTGGATTTTTAAAAGTAGAAGTTCAAATTGTTTGGGTAAAGACCTGTATAGTAGGACAGAAACCAGGTGATGTCATCTCATATGTGGGTGGTGGAACTGAAGGGTTGGATAAGGTATGTTGAGTAGGGCTAGAGGCTCTATAGTGAAATAAGCCAATAAACACTAACCAAAACAGCAATGGGCAAGGCATATTGACATTAAGGAGAGGCATGCTTAGCCGAGTGATCGTAAGTCCAGTGAGTAGTGAGGTTGGTTGGGGTCATGGCGATTCAGACAGCTAGCCGGGCCATGGGTAGCAAGCTAGCAGAAGATGGAGGTCTGTTTTTAGCCACCTCATGCATTTCCATCGGTAGATTAATGGGGTTATGTGTGGTAGAGGGGACCAATCCAAATGGCAAAATAGTTATAGTGGCCCAGGAAAATTGTCCGATAGACCTATTCAGCTAGCAGCCGATATGCTCAAGACAGCTAATGAATAATGGGCATTCAGGTTACATCGCGATGGGGGGGCCAGTTGGATAACTCCCTTGGGCAGACAACGTTGGTTGTCCAGTCGTGAAGGCCCGGTGGGGCTCCGCATCGGCAGTAAAAGGGGTCCGGATAGGTGATTGTAGCCCAGGAGTGGCTGATGGAACTCTTCAGCTGGCTAGCTCCGGAATAATTGATGTTTGCTCCAGGATCGACGTATGCCAATAGTCACACGGATAGCAGCTAGCTAGCTGCGAGATCCAGGTGGAAATGTCCAGAGCTTAAGGTAGGGATCCGGGGATATGGAGAGAAAATAGGTCCGGTATGCTCTGGTCTGAGTCACGTTGTACAAAACTGGCGATAGCTTTCCGAGCTAAAGGATAGCTGATGACCGCTAGCCGTGGTTAGCTGAATACTAACGTTAGCTAGTGAACTGGCTAACTTCTGGCTAGCTTCTGTTGTGGATTTCAGATCTGAGGTGAATAACACTTTTAGAAGACACAAACAGATTCACACCACATTTGGTGAGGCGGGTTGCAGGAGAGTGTCTTGAAGTTGAGTTTTTAGAGGATTTTTTAAATACATATAAATAAAAAGATAGGCAAAAAAATATATATATTTATACACGGGACACGACGAGGACAATGAACGCCTGACTGCTACGCCATCTTGGATATGATGTATTATGTATAACCTACCTAAAAGCAAGAGATCGCTATGTGCACAGGTCAGATCAGGGATTTTGCCTCTGCTTATTGAAACATGGTAAGATCAGGGATTTTGCCTCTGCATATTGAAACAGGTAAGATCAAGGATATTGTCCCTGCGTATTGAAACAGGTCAGATCAGGGATATTGCCTCTGTGTACTGAAACAGGTATTGTGGTGACGCGCGTAGCGTGTGCTACGGGTGGGTGCTGCTATGGTGACCTCAAAGAAATAGAGAATGAAGCTCATTGCATCCTCTATTGCCCTTTCTACCACAATATACGCTTGCTCTTATTCCAGAAAGCCCACCTGATATACCCTGGCATTATGTGGCTGAGTGATGAGACAGACCACCATATAAACCCTGGCATTATGTGACTGAGTGATAAGGAGACAGACCACCAGATATACCCTAGAATTATGTGGCTGAGTGATGAGGAGAAACTGTAATGGTTTTCTGTCCATTGTGTATTTCCGTTTGCGGAATTTTTAAGTAAAACCTGGAATAAAGAAACGTATAAAACCTACCTATAATTAAATTGTAATAATATTTATCTTCTATGTGGTAAATGGAATGTGTATATAGATTGTGTATAGGCTTGTCTCCAATATGAATCTTCTCTTTGAGGTTCCGGACTGCGGCCCGTCATAGGAGGTTCCGGACTGCGGCCCGTCGTAGGAGGTTCCAGTCTGCGGCCCGTCGTAGGAGGTTCCGGTGTGCGGCCCGTCGTAGGAGGTTTCGGTCTGCGGACTATCGCCGGACGCTCTGGACTGGGTACTGTTGCAGGACGCTCTGGACTGGGTACTGTTACCGGACGTTCTGGACTGGCGAGGTGCACTGTAGGCCTGGTGCGTGGTGCCGGTACTGGTGGTACTGGACCGAGGACACGCACCTCAGGGCGAGTGCGGGGAGGAGGAACAGGGCTTACTGGACTGCCGGGGCGCACTATAGGCCTGGTGCGTGGTGCCGGCACTGGTGGTACTGGGCTGGAGACTGTGTACTGTTCTAATTTTGTCATTTGTTCAATTCTTGCTTTGTAAGCGGACCCCAAACTTCACTGTCATTTAGTGCAATTGGTTCTATTATTGATTAGAATATTTTGAGCCAGATCCTAATTGGTATGTCTAATTTCATAGGTTGTTTAATGGAATAGAACGCCTCCTTGCTTTGTCTTTCAGTTAATTCACGGCCAAGTTGACGTTCACTGTGGAGATACTTTTTTGTCCCAAATATGTGAAGGTGTGTGTGTTCTAAATAAGTGTCGCCTAGTAAACAAGTATATTAGTTTCCCTGACATCTGGACCTTTTCTGGAATATGTGACTCGTTTCAGGAAACCAGGCATATGTCACAAGTCACAACTTCACAGGAGAGGCATTTGAATGTTTATTTTAGAATTTTTGTCAAAATGTAGAAGCAGAGTATGATAAGAAGATGAAGACAATTCTGGCGTTTGATTGCAAATACAGAGGGAGTTGAAAAGAGAACACAGAACGCTGTTGTATAAAACACCTGTCTCCGGATAACATCTTCAAACTAAGGGCAAGCATGTCATCCGTGACAGAGAGGGAGAAAGATCTAATGATTCTTATGGCATTGCACATGGTCAGTGTGAACAGAGTGACTTGACACAACAACGGGCCAAGCAACCTGTACAAACAAAACGGAAATGACACAACGTCTTATTTAATGAAAGGGGTTGCAGTCTGCTGTGAAGTCTTCATCCATCAGTTAAGAATCGAGCCACAGTTTCAGATAAAATACGTTTCTAATTTGGTGAGAAAGTTGTTTTATTGCAAGTTTAAAGCTTACTGTTAGCTAGATAGCTGACGTTAGATGGCTGGCTCGCTAGCTAACATTACGTGTATGATCTGTGTGGTAATATTATCTCAGAAAGCCATTTGCATTGCTTGTTATAGCCTAATGTTAGTTAGCTAGCTAACTAGCTAACACTGAACCTCTGTAGCTGGTTTCAGCTGCGCTCTGTGTGGGGGACTGTGTGGGGGGTGGTCGGCTGTACTCCTCTCTCAGCTGGGTGCATGTCTGCTGGGGTGTGGGGCTGGTCTCTCTAGGGTGGGGGCTGCTCTGCTGCTCCTGTTGGATGTGGTGGGCTGGCGTTGTATTGTGTCTTCCTCTCTCTCCTGTCTTCCTGTCTTTCGCTCTCTCTCGCTCTCCTGTATTCCTTGCTTTCTCTCTCTCTCACCTGTCTTTCTCTCTGTCTTCCTCTCTCTCCCATCTGTCCTTTTCTCTCATCTTCCTTTCTCTCTCACTATCTCTCACTCTCTCTTATTTGGGAGTATTTCTCACAGTAGCGATAAAAGTGCATCTTTGACCACGTACTGTAGGCGCTCCTCTTTGGGTAACCATGTCAACCATGTCATAGCCAATTGGTGGTCACTGAGTCTGTACTTGGTCAAGATCTGTCTCTGTTTTGTATCTCTGACAGGGTATTCTGCTAATTTAGATGGCACTGTTTTGCTCACGGTGTCAGTACTGGGTTCCGTTCAGAATGTTTTAGCTAGAAATGTATCTATTCTACATGACAGAGAAATGTCTGTTTCTATCTGAACGTTCTGTAATGTTGCGCCCCACAGAACAAGGCCCTAGTCTGTCAGGATGGTGGTACTTAAGTTATTTGTGCTAATTATTATGTTCTAAATGTTCTAACACTGAAGGAAAGTTGCATTCCAAGTGTTTGCAGTACCTTGGTGTCTGTGAGGAGGAAAGGAAGCATGTAATGACATATTGTTTGTGTTTGTACTGTGTGTTTGCAGTGCTGTGGTGTCTGTGAGGAGGAAAGGAAGCATGTGATGACATATTGTTTGTGTTTGTACTGTGTGTTTGCAGTGCTGTGGTGTCTGTGAGGAGGAAAGGAAGCAGGTGATGACATATTGTTTGTGTTTGTACTGTGTGTTTGCAGTGCTGTGGTGTCTGTGAGGAGGAAAGGAAGCATGTGATGACATATTGTTTGTGTTTGTACTGTGTGTTTGCAGTGCTGTGGTGTCTGTGAGGAGGAAAGGAAGCATGTGATGACATATTGTTTGTGTTTGTACTGTGTGTTTGCAGTGCTGTGGTGTCTGTGAGGAGGAAAGGAAGCAGGTGATGACATATTGTTTGTGTTTGTACTGTGTGTTTGCAGTGCTGTGGTGTCTGTGAGGAGGAAAGGAAGCAGGTGATGACATATTGTTTGTGTTTGTACTGTGTGTTTGCAGTGCTGTGGTGTCTGTGAGGAGGAAAGGAAGCAGGTGATGACATATTGTTTGTGTTTGTACTGTGTGTTTGCACCCATCAATTTGTCTCTTTTTCTTGGAACCTTTTATGTTCGTTATGTGTATTATTAATGGTATATACTGTACGAGATGGAGTGTATGCAAAATGTTTTTTCATTCACACACTGACAACTCTAAAAGAAAAACTTATTTGAAAATGAAATGGTTATTTGGGTTTTATTACGTTTTAAATCTATTGATAGCATGTAGCATTTAGTTTAAGGTGTTGTCAGAAGCTGTCCAGGTCGTTGCTCAGGGGCATTTCATCCTCTCTCTCGCCAGTAGATGGCTCCCTATCGTCAGGTATGACATCTTCACAGAGCCATTTTGTTTAAGGAGTTGTCCAGGTCGTTGCTCAGGGGCAGTTCATCCTCTCTTTCGCCAGTAGATGGCTCCCTGTCATCAGGTATGACATCTTCACAGAGCCATTTTGTACTGGAAAGACCTTTCATTTAAATGTCTAAAATCAAGTGGTATTTATGTGGATCAGAATAGATGCTGCATTAACTAATGGCTGTAAGCACCATGCCTTTGGAATTTTAAATATCTTTCTAATGATGACATGTCTTGAAGATAAAAAATATATATATTCCTTAATATTGCTAGGACTATCCAATCCGCTAATAAAATGTATTGAAAACATGAATCTGTTTTTTACTCTCCGGTAACTAATTTCACCATCAGAAAATGTAGTAGCCTACATTGTTGAGTAAAGTCTAGTTCTATTGTGCCTCTGTCTCATCCTGGGGCTATGTTGGCAGGGATCTCTGAGGACCAGGAGACAGGTGGGGGTCACTTTCCCAGCGCCACAGCACAAAACAGGGAGGCAGGGACCTCCTCGGAGGGCGTCCATCTGACGACTAATCCCCACAAAAATACAGGCAGGTTTAGCCCGCTCTCCCTCGCAGGGAAAGCTCTGTAAATTCAAAGCATCTGTACAAGGCCGGGGCCAGTCCTCTGCCCTGCAAACAGGGTTCCTATCGAGGAAAAAACGAAATAAAGTTAAACAAACACTGCAGAAGATCAAGGAGGGTAAGAAGCTGGTCATCAAAGATCTTGCCAGTGTTTATGAAAGGAATGTAATATGTCCCTCATGGCGCTTTGAGAACCTCTCTCAGATACGTGCACCCTGTTCAAACCACCGGTGAAATACCTTATTTACTCATACTGCTAAAGTATTTGGGTTCAACTGTATTGTTTTCTGTAAATGTATGCAAGCGTCAGTCATTTCAAAGACCTGGATATCCTTGCTTGTGAACCTGGAATTAAGTTTGAGCTGATCCTTGGTCTGTCATGTGAGGACTTGGAATGTTCAACAAAGTTGGATTGTAATTCCCCTGCAATCATGTTCCGTTCCAAATGGCAATATGAATGGAGAACCAGCGCTTCCTGAATCCCCAATCAAATTAAAGTTTTGAAAAGGAGCGGAGGCCTATCTTAGTGGTAGAGCCAAGTAGCACAGGCAGTGGCATAGTAACAGTAGTAGTAGTAGTAGTAGTAGTAGTAGTAGTAGTAGTTGTCCTATCCAATATGGCCGCCCTGCTCACATAGAAACAGTGCATTCTTTCACTACACTTGAGAACATAGCTGATCAACTGCGCTCTTATGGAACTCCACAGCCAATAGGATGGACCGAAGGAAGAGTTACATGATAGCTGTGAGTGGCACTTCTCAGCAACTGTCACTCTACCATGCCTGCCTGTGTTCAGAGATTCAGATTCAGAGAGTTTAATGGTCACATGTATAGGGTTGCAACTGTGATTACAGGGTACAGTGAAAATCTTAGGCTTTGAGCTCCAACACGCAGGACTAAGTGAAATAAAATAATTCAAATGGTAATGAAAAACAACATACATTAAATAGAAATAGCACTATATACATAACAACTGTGGCAGTGTCTCCACTCATTGTGGTGGAGGCAGACTGTTGAGGGGATGGGGTGGGAGGACCATAGGGGGAGCAGCAGCATGACCATTGAGTGAAATAAGAACAATACAAATGTTAATTTAAAAAAAGTTATATTCATATTAATAACTGCAACAGTGGTGAATGTCGTTGGGGTGGGGTCAGAGTAAAAGTTTGTTGGGGGTGGGATGTCCATGGCGGACTACTGGTGGGGCAGCAGGATAAAGAATGTCAATAGGGGGAGTACTGGTGGGGCAGCAGGATAAATAATGTCCATAGGGGGAGTACTGGTGGGGCAGCAGGATAAAGAATGTCAATAGGGGGAGTACTGGTGGGGCAGCAGGATACAGAATGTCCATAGGGGGAGTACTGGTGGGGCAGCAGGATAAAGAATGTCCATAGGGGGAGTACTGGTGGGGCAGCAGGTAACTGACTAGTGGTGGCTTTTGGCCAGTCTTTCAAGTTTTTGCCGCACCCCATTGTGGACCAGTTAGCACAGGAAACCTGATAGTTGTGTTCCTTTTAGTGGCCCTGCTTACAAGAAGAAAATGAAAAGCAAACCCAGCTAGGAAGGGGCATACTGATGTATTTTTTCTTAAAGCAAACCTCTCTTCCCTCCTCCTACCCCCCTAGGCTCAGTGTTAGAACATACAGGCTCCCTCAGGATTCTGAGTGACACCAATGTGGAATATGCAGCCCTGATCCGGTTAAACAATGCAGCAGACCCAGAGAGAGCCACCAGTTTTATGCTAGGGGAGAATAACAGCCCTGTAATATGTGTTTAGACTGCGGATCTTGGGCTGTTGCCGTCCACACCCCGTGTGACTGTAGAGCGACGGTGGGAGAATAACAAGCTGCGCAAGAACAACAAGCACTTGGGTTCCCACTTACTGTGCTGGAGAGAGACTAACACTCCCAATTAGTGTTGCCGCCTCCTTGGCTGCCAGCTGTGCTGGTCGCAATGGCACACTCACTCAGTCAATGAGAGACAAGCACAAACACTGGAGGTGTACCGTACTGTATGTACTGCATGATGCAAGAGGAGGTGGGTGGTCTTGCACTACTACACCATCATCTAGGGTTTGGTTGTGAGCATTTGAATAGGATACCTAATCGTATCCACGTTGTTTATTAGGGAAACTATGCCACATTTGATGTATTTTTTCCCAAGAGTTCCAGAGCTGACTTATACTGAAACGCCAGTCCAGAGCAACATACTGTATGTTTTGTTTTTTAGGTTGTGTGTAATTATTGAATTCCAGTGGCCAGGGTCGTAACAGGAATCTTATGAAGTAAGCAAACAACCTTGCACAAAGTTAAGTAATCAAGACTCACCTTCCCAAATGTTTTTTTTCCAAAGGTAATGTGATATCTATAAAGCATTACTTTAAGTGACCAGGTTTGTACCACAGTAACTTCATGATCTCACCTTCCATCGTTTTTTCTTATGAGGGTACCCACTGGACACAGATGCCAGTTCAACGTCTAGTTTTAAGTCGCGTTAAAAAAAGTTGGGTAAAAAAAATACGAAATGCCCTTAAGTTGATGACTTTTTGCAAATCTAATCAGTTTTCCACGTTGATACCACATTGTCACATAGATTTTTGGGGGTTGAAATGACATGGAAACAACATTGATTCAACCAGTTTTTGCCCAGTCGGTAATGTGATATCTATAAAGCATTACTTTAATCGCTTTCCAGATAATAACTTATAAAAACGTACATAGCAATCAACATTTTTTCTCAAGAAAAAAAAAAGATCCACTTGAATCATAATGCTGCCTTAGTGAGCTTCGCCCTATGACTAAGGCAGAGCTCTCCTTCTTGTTTAAACACATCACAGTAGTACCTGACCTATACCCAGGCACCTCTCCCAACCTCATGGGAATGCTACAACGGGTCAAGTAATGTATCACTACTGGAAAGTAAATTGTTTACCAGTGGAGGTTTATTAGACTTGCCAGGGTCTTGGGGGTTATGCTGTGGTTTCTGAGCAGAGCAGAGGAGCCAGAGAGGATTCCACCAGCAGATAGGGAGGATGTGTTCAAACTGTCCTTATCAACCTTGTTGTCAGTCAGAGATGGAGTTACAGACAGATGCAGAGATTCTGTCACTCCCTTATGAGCTGATACACGCTCCTGTGCAGAAATGACTGCCACTTGGAGGCCCAAGAGATAAAAGAACAATACTTTACTCTGACTGACAGGAAGGGATCTGTGCTACCGTCTTCTGACTACCAAATTATTGTTCCCAGCTTTGTAGATATTTCGTAGATTCAAAATATTCAGTAGGCGGAAGAATGTCTAGGCTTTATCGGGCTGAAATGTTTTGAATGAACGCAACAAACCGTCTTGTTTGCTCGATTTGGAATAAATGCCTTACACAGTGTACGGCGGTGCAGATAAATGGAATGTGTCATCGCCGTTGACAGGCTAAATGAAGGGTATCAAAGCGTGGGAGGTCGGCAAAATTCAGCACATTGAAAAGAGGCTCACCCTTGAACTTATTGGATCATTGTCAGTGAAGGAATTCATTAATCTCCACGTGTGGTGATACCTGTGTAAGATGTATGCTGAGACCGTGGAGAGAGAGAGAGAGAGAGAGAGAGAGCGAGAGAGAGAGGGAGGGGTGGGGAGAGGTTGCCCCCTAGCTAATTAGGAGCTCACCCTTCTTTGGTCAGGAGCTCACCTCTGTGCTTTGACACCTCAGAGGAGGACAGGTGATGCCGGGACACCCCCTCACCTAGGTTGTGAGAGGAAGGTGAGGGTGAGGGTGAACCTAGGGACAGGCAGGGTGCCGGTGTCAGTTTAGGTGTGTGATGAGTGTGGGTGTGGAAGTAGAATCCTGGCTATTGTGATTAGTGATGAAGAGACGCGACCGACTGGGTGGGTCCATCACCAAAGCCATCTAGACCAGCCCTAACAATAGCAACAGTGATGGTCCACACTAGTTTCCATACAACACCCATGGATGGGAGTCAGATATCAACAAATGGGGAACCATCTGGATAATGAGAAAACACTACAACCCAAATGGTACCCTATTCCCTTTACAGTGCAGTACTTTTGACCAGGGCCCACAGGGTCACCAGGGTCCACAGGGTCACCAGAACCCATAGGGTCACCAGGGTCCACAGTGTCACCAGGGCCCACAGGGTCACCAGGGTCCACAGGGTCACCAGAACCTATAGGGTCACCAGGGTCTAAATATTCACCAGGGCCCATAGGGTCCACAGTGTCACCAGGGCCCACAGGGTCACCAGGGCCCACAGGGTCACCAGGGTCACCAGGGCGCACAGGTTCACCAGGGCCCACAGGGTCACCAGAACCCATAGGGTCACCAGGGTCTATAGGGTCATAGGGTGACCAGAACCCATAGGATCACCAGGGCCCACAGGGTCCATAGGGTCATAGGATGACCAGAACCCATAGGGTCACCAGGGCCCACAGGATCATCAGGGTCCACAGGGTCACCGGGGCCCACAGGGTCACCGGGGTCCATAGGGTCAACCAGGTCCCATAAGGTCACCAGGGCCCTTAGGGTCAACAGGGCCCATAGGGTCACCAGGGTCCATATATTCACCAGGGTCCATAGGGTCATCAGGGCCTATTTGACTTCATGAAACAGGAGCACCTGCAAATGGTTTCAATTCTCAGAGGCTTATCCAAAGCAAATCTTCAAATTACATTCTAAATCAACAGTGGTCTCAATACTGCCTTTATTAAAAATAAAAAAAACATTGATTCTGTGGATCAATGGTTAGCTGTGCCTTCAGTATGAACCAGGGACCAGGGCCTGAGAACCACACAGTAGATACAGCTGAAGCTGGAAGTTTACATACACCTTGGCCAAATACATTTAAACTCAGTTTTAAACAATTCCTCAGTTAGGATCACCACTTTATTTTAAGAATGTGAAGCTCAGAGTAAATATATATTGCATTTTCCTTTTCCAAATGGCCGGTAATTTAAAATGCATAGGATATTGTATTTACGATAGCACAGCTTCGCCCTTTGTTCCTCAGTCTTCCCGCTTTTTCACTCAAACCCAGCCCCTTTTCTTTTGTGTAACAAGCTGTCAAATCTGTTCCGCCCACTAGGGACGTTTTCCTTTATGACGTAATTTGTAATCAAGTTATTATTTAATTATGTGTATGTGTAATTCTGTGTGATTAGTTAGGTATTTAGTAAATAAATAATTAAACCCAATTTTGTATTGCTGATTCAACTTGTTAGCCAGGGTTCGTGCAGACAACCAAGAATTTACAACTTTCAGATGAGACTGAATTAAGATGACGATTAATATTGACTGCTATTGATGTAAAACATTACTAGGTCTTTAAGAGTTTATTCGGAAGATAACAGCTCTATAAATATTATTTTGTGGTGCCACAACTCTCTAGTTAATTACATTTACATGATTAGCTCAATCAGGTAATATTAATATTACGGAGAAATTGTAACTTGGGTCAAACGGTTTGGGTAGCCTACCACAAGCTTCCCACAATAAGTTTGGTGAATTTTGGCCCATTCCTCCTGACAGAGCTGGTGTAACTGAATCAGGTTTGTAGGCCTCCTTTGCTCGCACACGCTTTTTCAGTTCTGCCCACAAATGTTCTATGGGATTGAGGTCAGGGCTTTGTGATGGCCACTCCAATACCTTGACTTTGTTGTCCTTAAGCCATTTTGCCACAACTTTGGAAGTATGCTTGAGGTCATTGTACATTTGGAAGACCCATTTGCGACCAAGCTTTAACTTCCTGACTGATGTCTTGATGTTGCTTCAATATCTCCATATAATTTTCGATCCTCATGAAGCCATCTATTTTGTGAAGTGCACCAGTCCCTCTTACACCAGTCCCTCCTGCAGTCCCTCTTGCACCAGTCCCTCCTGCAGTCCCTCCCCGTGCTTCACGGTTGGGATGGTGTTCTTCGGCTTGCAAGCCTCCCCTTTTCCTCCAAACATAACGATGGTCATTATGGCCAAATAGTTATATTTTTGTTTCATCAGACCAGAGGACATTTCTCCAAAAAGTACAATCTTTGTCCCCATGTGCAGTTGCAAACCGTAGTCTGGCTTTTTTATGGTATTTTTGGAGCAGTGGCTACTCCCTTGCTGAACAGCCTTTCAGGTTATGTCAATATAGGACTAATTTTACTGTGGATATAGATACTTTTGTACTTGTTTCCTCCAGCATCTTTACAAGGTCCTTTGCTGTTGTTCTGGGGTTGATCTGCACTTTTTGCACCAAAGTACATTCATCTCTAGGAGACAGATCACGTCTCCTTCCCAAGCGGTATGATGGCTGTGTGGTCCCATGGTGTTTATACTTGGTTACTATTGTATGGACAGATGGATGCGGTACCTTCAGGTGTTTGGAAATTGCTCCCAAGGATGAACCAGGCTCGTGGAGGGCTACAATATTTTTCTGAGGTCTTGGCTGATTTCTTTTGATTTTCCCATGATGTCAAGCAAAGAGGCACTGAGTTTGAAGGTAGGCCTTGAAATACATCCACAGGTACACCTCCAATTGACCCAAATTATGTCAATTAGCCTATCAGAAGCTTCTAAAGCCATGACATCATTTTCTGGAATTTTCGAAGCTGTGTTTACTGAAAGCAGTGGTCTGAGGGTCCAAACAAGCACACGCGTTTCACTTATTCTACTTTTAATGTACTGTATGAACCGTTCAAAATTACAGCAAATTTTACATTTGGACACACATACTCTCTCATAGCATGGGCAGGATAAACTGAGCAATCACACAGACAACAACAAATGCCTCAAAAACAATGTTGAGGGAGGCCCAGCCAAAACATTTCATCTGGAGCTGGTCTGTCTGTGAGTGTGTGTCTGCACAAGCCTTGCAATTATTGTACCCCTGAGTCCCTTTATAAAGCAGGCCTTCCCATGGCTTTGCGTTGCATGGCGCATTAGTCACATCCTGTCAGGGAGGCCTGGTGAAGACAGGGCCATTGATCCTTTAATCGATGTCATAAAGTAGCGCGTGATCTGACGTCCATGATTGTAGACGCATATGTGCTGCAGGGAGCAGAGACCTCTTCAGACAGGCTGGTCTGACAGACAGACATACGTCATGAGCTAAAATGCGGCCAGAGCTGCATTGGACAGAAAAGACAGATGATGTCTGGGGCTGTCTTCACAGACCGGGAAGACAGAGAGGTGCAACAGACCTGGTGGTCTTGGGTCGGGGGGTTGAGGAGGTCGGGGTAGGGCTGAATCAAAGAGACGTTGGGGTAGGTTAGGGGGGTTGATCAGGGCCTTCCCTGACAAGTCCTGACAAAGGGACTGGGGCTTTTCTCCTGCTGCCACACAGTCTCAGTACTCTGTCTTCTCTGCTTGGCCCCAGACACCAGGCCAGTGGTGTCATTCAGTTCAAAGTCTACCAGAACAATGAACAGCAATTAGGAGCTTAGGGGGGAATCTAACATGTCAAAGGGTTGATGGATACTGAAAGAGTGGTCTGACTAAAGGCTCCTCTGAAGACATGTTGGGGATTTCAGTTCAGAAAAGTAGGGAAATACAGTTAATCAGGGATAATGGAAGTGTCAGGAGTGCCTAGAGCAGTTGGGATCAGGGCAAGGCTTTCTCTCCATTAGTGTAATTCATTCTGGTGATAGGTGGTCGTGTAGTAAGGACATTCGATGATATCCTTATTGCAGAGTAATCAGTGTTCCTGAATGTTGATTATAATGTATGATCTGGATGAGTTGACACCTTTACGGTTGGTTGCCAAAAGATACTGTATTTGAATTTGATGACTCTGGTTTAGGGACTGTTTCTGTACTTGAGTGTTGGCTGAGCCTGACAGATGATCCTTGAGACACACCCTAGATGACGTTTCACCTCCTCCCCCCTTGCTCTGAAAAGAGAATCCCAGCCTCTACATCCCCCCCACCTCCCAGTACAGACAAACATGTAGACCTACATATACCCCCAGTGTAGTGTAGTACTATTTTTCTGTGTCCCAAATTGCACACAATTACCTATTTTGTCTGTTACTTTTTGACCAAGTAGTGCAATATATATGGAACAGGGTGCCATCTGGGTCGCAGCCGTATGTAGAGTCCCTTCCACTCTAGTCGTGTCCACGGGTCCTGTGACTGTCTTTGTCTGAGCCTAATGTAACAGGAACCTTGTCTAGCCTGACTGGCTACTGCCTATAATCCTCAGAAACATCCAGCTGAATCAATCAGAAACCTGAGAGGGGACAGTCCCCCGTCCGTCCCCCTGTTAATGTTTGTGGAGGGAGGCTTCCCTGAATCCATTAAACAATCGGGGTCCGAGCACATACACACACATACTACACCCGATCTCAACCGGTTGGCCTGAGCAGAGGCATTGGGTACTTAGTTTGTTTGTCTGTGTGAGTTTACAGTGCAGCCCTTAGGGAATGCCAGTGTCTCGCCTGACCCCAGACAAGAACCTGACCCTGAGGGATGGGTGACTGGCTGGACTGACATGGTGGACGTGTGGTTATGATACCCAGACAAGGCATGTTGCAGCTGCTTCAGTCTCCATTCAGAATATGTTCCTCTCATCTCTCAGCCCCAGATACTGGAGATTCCTGCACATAGAACTTCAAACCAATCTGTGGAGTTGATGAGATTTAAGGAGATGACGGACCACATGACTCTGACTGGGCCTTAGTTAATGAACAAGCAAAAATAAAACACCTTTTTCTTGGAAAATCGAGTTTGTGTTCATATTTGCTTCATAGCGCAATTGACAATTAAAGGCAATGCTCCCGCGGTCGCAGAGACTGCATTCATGGTAAATGTTGCATGTGTCGGCTCAATCGGGAATTCCATTTACATTTTAACGCGGATCTTCCGCAATACTTTAGCAATACGGTTTGAATCCAGCCTTGGGAAAGTATTTCGAGAGTAGGACAGCGATGTCTAGGTCTCCACTTCATCATCAGACAAATTTTCAGTTGAATCCCTGCTGTCTGTCTACCTGGGAGCAACCACCAGCCAAATGGCTTTGCACTCACCAGTTTTGCGTCCCAAATGGCACCCAATGTAGTGCACTACTTTTGACCAGGCCAGTAAGGCTCTGCTCAGAAGTAGTGCACTACAGGGAATAGGCGGGATCAAGTCACTATTATTATTATTATTATTATTAGTCACATGCAAGTCACAAGGTCCGATTCTCAAGTCGAGTCCCAAGTAGAACGGGTCAAGTTTTGTGTTAAGTCCAAGTCGCGCATTCTAAGAGCAAGTCAAGTTGGGTCGAAAGTCTTTTTTCAAGTCAAGTATCAAGTAATGTAAAAATCTATGCAAGCAATGATTTGTTGAATTACAAATCATCTTCTAATTATTGAGGCAACCAGACAGCCATTTTCATTATTTTGTCTTCAACATATTTTGATTATGTAATAATTCATTTTGGCAACCGATTCCAAATGCATAAATACATTATCAATTTAAAGCAATGTATAGTAGTCCTATGCTAGTAATTGTTGCTTGATGCCCAGTTGCTGGTGAGCTTGCAAAAGTAAAGAAATTCATATTCTTGATCACCAAACTATTTTTGGAGTTGCATATTTATTTATGGAAATCCTCTCTCCCTACAACTTGATGTTTGCCCTGCACCGATCCAAATCAGAAATCTGTTCACTAGCTCAGTGGTTGTCAAACCTTTTGACCTGCGACCCCCAAAAATGCAATTGTTCAAAGCTTGCGACCCCCTTGCACGTGCGTTTTTGCGCACACAATGGCTGCGTAAATGTAGCCTGTAACTACAGCTATATGGATAATAAATTATAAATGTTGGCCTACTTTGTTAGTGTCAGGCAAAGCCAGAGAAAATTAAACAAGTCCTTTCTGGTCACTAATCTGGATATGCATGCCCGCTTTTCTGCGCCAACGCTGGTTATTGGTCAACTTTTTGGTTCTGAAGCACAGTTGATATGTTTTTGAGACAATAAACCAGTATATATATATATATATAAAATACAAATGTTAGGCTATATGTAGCCTGTTAAAATATGAATGAAAAAAAAAATATATATATATTTTTCCCATTCAGTTTCCCACTGGCTGTAATGAATGTCATTCTTTGGATGTAACCCGCTGTGGGTGATACTTGAAATGTGATGCAATCTAACGTTTTGTTCAGTAAACAACTTGAACCTGACATGACTGTCTCCCGTGTGCTTTCATGACATGGTGTCAGAAGTCACTTTACAAGAAAGTGAATAGTTAGCTTCGTTAGGTTAGGAGAATACTCACGAGAGTTAGCAATGGCAAAGTTCCCACCGTCAAAGGGGTTTCACTTTGAAAAGCCAAGTGAATGGCCTGAGTGGAAACAGCATTTCATGTGTTATCGAACGGCTACTAAGCTAACACAAGAGGATGGTGACGTGCAGTTTAGCTCATTGATATATACCCAATGGGCAAAGAGGCAGAAAATATCTTCAAATATTTCATATTTCGGGACGAGGATGATGTGTAGGACACGGTCATGGGTGAAACCAACAAGATGGTGAGTCAAGTTATTTTACTCTACGAACTGTCTGAACACTGTGATTATGTGGGAACTGAGGAAGAATGCATCCGTGACAGGATTGTCATTGGACTGAGAGATAAATCACACTGACCAGAGCAATTGAAACGGCACGTAACCACAAGCTAATTAAGAGTCAGAATACAGAGCAGTCATGTGACAAGCAAGTGGAATAGCTGGAGTTTCTCACGGGAACAATGGCAGAGGGTTCAAGTAAGAGACATTCAAACAGAAACGAGCACAGGTCAATGAAGATAAGAAAATGGAGTAGATGCAATAGAGAGTCAGAAGCAATACTGCCCAGCTAAAACTGCTGAAGGTCAGAAATGAAAAACAATGGGGCATTTTGCTGCTGCTTGCCAAACTAAAGTGATGCATGAAGTTACAACAGATGTAGACACAGAGTTGGAAACAGTTTTTCTTGTATCAGTCCAGAGTGAAAGTGAGACTACACCATCTTGGCGAGTTCATTTGATGATTGAAGGAAGTGCTTAATTTCCAGATAGATTCAGGGGCGGACGCTACTGTCATATCAGAAGTAAGCTACAATAGCCTGGAAAACAAACCAGAGCTATGCATAACAAATGTCACCCTGAGCAACCCAGGAGGAGTACTACAGTGTGTAGGCCAGTTGAAAACCAAAACTATAGTGAAGAATAAGAGGTTCAACTTAAACATCTTCGGGGTCAGAAGAGCTATGGGAGACAATCTCCCAAGTCGGCGCACAGCCATAGCAATGGGCCTGCTCAAGAGAATCGAGGAAGTGAGAGAGAGCATGTTTGGTTCAGTGGCCCTCTTGAAATGTGTGCCACTGACTATAGTACTGAACGACACTGCAGAACCATACAGTGCCAATGTGACCAGGAGAGTACCCATCCCATTGCTCCCAAAAGTTGAAAAGGAGCTGGATAGAATGGAATAGCTTGGTGTGATAGAGGAAATATCCAGGCCTACTCCATGGTGTGCTCCGATGGTGCCGATTGTCAAGGAAAATGACGACATCCGCATCTGTGTGGTCCTGGTGAGGTCCTGGTGCGTGGGGATTACGTACTGCCAACGTTGGAAGACATCATTCCAGAGCTGACAGGTGCCAGTTTTCTCCAGTCCGGATGCTACGAGTGGGTTTTGGCAAATTCCCCTGGATGAAACTAGCAAGAAGCTAACAACCTTAATTACGCCATTCAAAGAGATACTGCGTTCGCAGACTTCCCTGTAGAATAAACAGCACACACAAAATATTCCAAAAGAAGATGACGGCACTGTTGAGTGGCCTGGTGATAAAAGCTTCAGGACTGAAGTTGAATAAGGAGAAATGCCATTTGAACCAAAGTGAGCTCACTTTCGTCGGACATCGGATCAGCAAGGATGACCCAAAGAAAATAAGGGCAATTCAATAACTGGGAAAACCACAGAACATAACAGATACAAGGCATGGTTAACTATTGTATCTAACAAGGCAAGTCAGTTAAGAACAAATTCTTATTTACAAAGACAGCCTAGAAACAATGGGTTAACTGCCTTGTTCATGGGCAGAATGGTAGATTTTTATCTTGTCAGCTCGGGGATTCGATCTAGCAACCATTCAGTTACTGGCCCCATGCTCTAACCACTAGCCTACCTGCCGCCCCTATCTATGCAGATACTTACCAAACGGTTCCACTGAACTGCGGACACTCAAAAAAAGACTTACGAAGCAAGACGTTGTCTGGTCCTGGAGGAGAAGCCAAGACAAGGACTTCAGAAAAGTGAAGGGCATGCTAGTGTCAGCACCAATAGTATCATTCTACAATGTTTCCAGACCCACAGTCGTGAGCGCTGATGCCAGCGGTTATGGCATTGGAGGAGTACTTTTACAAGAGCATGAAGGGAAAATGCTGGTGGTAGCCTTCTGCTCACTTACCCTTTCTCCTACTGAGAGAAGATACAGTGCATTGTGAAAGTATTCGGCCCCCTTGAACTTTGTGACCTTTTGCCATATTTCAGGCTTCAAACATAAAGATATAAAACTGTATTTTTTTGTGAAGAATCAACAACAAGTGGGACACAATCATGAAGTGGAACGACATTTATTGGATATTTAAAACTTTTTTAACAAATCAAAAACTGAAAAATTGGGCGTGCAAAATTATTCAGCCCCTTTACTTTCAGTGCAGCAAACTCTCTCCAGAAGTTCAGTGAGGATCTCTGAATGGTCCAATGTTGACCTAAATGACTAATGATGATAAATACAATCCACCTGTGTGTAATCAAGTCTCCGTATAAATGCACCTGCACTGTGATAGTCTCAGAGGTCCGTTAAAAGCGCAGAGAGCATCATGAAGAACAAGGAACACACCAGGCAGGTCCAAGATACTGTTGTGAAGAAGTTTAAAGCCGGATTTGGATAGAAAAATATTTCCCAAGCTTTAAACATCCCAAGGAGCACTGTGCAAGCGATAATATTGAAATGGAAGGAGTATCAGACCACTGCAAATCTACCAAGACCTGGCCGTCCCTCTAAACTTTCAGCTCATACAAGGAGAAGACTGATCAGAGATGCATCCAAGAGGCCCATGATCACTCTGGATGAACTGCAGAGATCTACAGCTGAGGTGGGAGACTCTGTCCATAGGACAACAATCAGTCGTATATTGCACAAATCTGGCCTTTATGGAAGAGTGGCAAGAAGAAAGCCATTTCTTAAAGATATCCATAAAAAGTGTCGTTTAAAGTTTGCCACAAGCCACCTGGGAGACACACCAAACATGTGGAAGAAGGTGCTCTGGTCAGATGAAACCAAAATTGAACTTTTTGGCAACAATGCAAAACGTTATGTTTGGCGTAAAAGCAACACAGCTGAACACACCATCCCCACTGTCAAACATGGTGGTGGCAGCATCATGGTTTGGGCCTGCTTTTCTTCAGCAGGGACAGGGAAGATGGTTAAAATTGATGGGAAGATGGATGGAGCCAAATACACGACCATTCTGGAAGAAAACCTGATGGAGTCTGCAAAAGACCTGAGACTGGGACGGAGATTTGTCTTCCAACAAGACAATGATCCAAAACATAAAGCAAAATCTACAATGGAATGGTTCAAAAATAAACATATCCAGGTGTTACAATGTGTGCAAAACTGATAGAGACATACCCCAAGCGACTTACAGCTGTAATCGCAGCAAAAGGTGGCGCTACAAAGTATTAACTTAAGGGGGCTGAATAATTTTGCACGCCCAATTTTTCAGTTTTTGATTTGTTAAAAAAGTTTGAAATATCCAATAAATGTCGTTCCACTTCATGATTGTGTCCCACTTGTTGTTGATTCTTCACAAAAAAATACAGTTTTATATCTTTATGTTTGAAGCCTGAAATGTGGCAAAAGGTCGCAAAGTTCAAGGGGGCCGAATACTTTCGCAAGGCACTGTATGTCCAAAACACATCAAAACAGTGGCCGAGACCTACTTTAGCGAGCCAGTCAATGCCTACAATACCTCAAATAAAATAAAATAAATACCTACTTTAGTGAATCAGATGGACTACCGAGAGAGAATCGTGATTCCGAAGGTTGTGAGAAGCGAGATTCTCAGCTAGATCCACGAGGGCCTCACAAAGTGCAGGGAACGTGCTTGACTCTCAGTGTGATGGCCGGGAATCAGCATGGACATAAAGGACAAAGTGAGTCAGTGCAAGCAGTGTCAAACTACCAAGCCATCGCACCGCAAAGAACCGTTGATAATGGGCGAGTTGCCAGACAGACCTTTGCAACGCATCGCAGCCGATCTGTGTGAGGTTGACAGACCTGGTTGTTGTCGATTACTTCTCAAGATTCATAGAAGTGGTACACATTCTAGATGCATCAAGCAAAAGAGTAATCGGGAAGCTGAAGATTCGGGAGTTATGGAATAGCTGAGGTCTTGGTGTCAGATAACGCAAGGGAGTTCACATCTTCTGAGTTCCAGTCCTTCAAGGAAGAGTATGGCTTCGATCACGTGACTTCCAGCTCTCACTTCCCACAAGCTGAGAGAGTGGTCCAGACGGCAAGAAAATCTTAAAGCAAGAAGATCCCTTTCTCTCTCTTCTTACCTACAGAGCGACACCGATTGCGGCTACAGGCTATAGCCCAGCACAGCTACTCATGGGGCATCAGTTATGGAAAACGCTTCCACACCTAGCAAAGACCCTAGAACCTAGGTGGCCTGACTTGAACAAAGTTGTCAAGCAAGACTCTGAGGCAAAATAATCCTACAAGACCTACTACAACAGGTGACACGGAGCCAGACCCCTGCCACTGTTACAGCTGGGTGAGTCTGTGTGCATGAAGTCAAAGGCTGGATGACCCCGGTAACAGTGAAAGGTCAAGCTGAACAGCCCAGATCATACATTGTGAATACTGAGCTTGGCGAGTTCAGGAGAAACCAGAGATACCTCAAAGCTACTCCTGAGGACAGACACCACACAATGGAAACCCACAAGGCGAGTCTGATGTTCTACTGCAATGTCTGTCATCTGCGAACCACACTGGTGATCCACCAAACACACCAACAAAAATACATAGGTCTACAGAGTCACCAAAAGTTATAATGGTGAAGAGAAAAAAAGACAAAAAAAGATAAACATTTTTTAAAAGGAAAGTACATTGACAGTAAATGGACAATTGAAGAAAAGTTTAATGTTGAGACTTTGATTTTAGTTAAAAAAAGTTACAAAAAAGTTAAAGTTGTTATTATTGAAACTATAAACAGTTTTAGTTAAGCATCATGACAAGTTAATATGTTTCATTTGGAACTACTTTAGAAGAAGGGAGATGTAATGAACGTCATTCATTGGATGTAACCTGCTGTGGGGATTACTTGAAATGTGACGTATTGTAATTTGTTCAGTAAACAAATTGAACCTGACATGACTGTGTGCTTTAATGACACTGGCAACCCCCCAAAACCTTCTCCCCACTTTAAGAACCACTGCGCTAGCTCACCCGACCTGTGTTGATTGACAGGTTGCTGGTCCAATCAGCGGGCCGAGTGTGTGTTACACTAGCCAATCTGTTGCAAGTTTATTTGCAAGTGCGTGCTGCAGCTCCTGTCTCTGGCTAGCTGGAGAGTAATCCATGGAGACTATGCCACAAAATGAGTGTTGAAATATTACAAAACCTGCCCAGATGATTTCAAGGCATCTGTCTCAAGTCAAAGTCGAGTCCCGAGTCTTGAGGCTCCAAGTCCAAATCAAGTATTTTATTTTCCATCAAGTCGAGTCCCAAGTCATCTGACTCAAGACCACACCTCTGGGAATAGGGTGCCATTGGCATACAGATCCTGTCCCCCTGGATGTAGCCACCTGGCGCTCACCAGGCCCACTGAAGGGGATAAATATAAACACAACAACAGAACAGTCACAGAAACATGTCATCATACCACAGCAGCATAACAACTCATAAATCGGGATCAGCATGAACACGCCTGTGAATCCCCCTGTCACCCACCACGTGTGTTCTACACTGGAGATTGATGTCCTGACTGCCTAGAAAGTATGTGGGTCTTTGAATGGGGCCTGCTCAGATGCAGGGAGGGGGAATGTGTTACTGATGTCATGATGATGGCTGGTAATGAGGGCTAGATGTATCATACAGCGCATAGAGCCTGTGTCCCTCATGGCATCCTATTCCCTATATAGTGCACTACTTTAGACCAGGGCCCAAAGGGACAATGCAGATACACAGTCTGGTGCCTAGAGCAGAAACCACATGCTGTAGGTCTACTGTACTTCTATATTCTATGAAACACACTTTAGGGGGCTAGGAGTGGCCACCTGATTACAGTAAAGCTAGTAAAGCCCTCCCTATCTCCTGGGTGTCCTTAGGACACAGCAAAATGGCCAGTGTCGATTTGTCAGTGTAACATATCTAGTGTTGATTCAGAAGTTAAATTCACTCTGTAAAAGTTCAATTAACACTCAGTGGTGTAAAATAACCACCAGTGTTTGTGTTAATAACCAGAGTTTTTTTTTTTTTTACATTGAGGAGAGTAAAATAGTCTCATCAAAACCACACCCACCATTACCATAGTTCCCAGAATGCTGTACTGCAACATCTTTTAGGATTGTTTTTAATGTTGATGTTTTTGCATGTACATTGATTGATTGATTCATCTTATGCTACTCAAAGATAAATAACATACGTTGTTCTAAACTAATCCAATCAGTTAGTTAAATATATTGCAGTTAAAACGAGCTCTTTAAGCATTGACTTAACTGGAAAATGTACTGTGTAGATTTTCACCTCAGATTTGGAGGATGGAGGATTGGCTGATGTTTCCTCTACGACAACCTCCCACTTCCCTCCATCAGCCTCTTTTCTCTTTTAGCTCCGCTGTTCCGACTGCTTGTTTTCCAGTGTATATCCATCCTACATATCCTACACCCCAGCAGGCTGGTTCCATTTCTCTGGACACGTTGACATGAGAGGTCAGGATGTGTATATTTGACTAAGGGCGCCACTCAACGCTGGAGAAGATACACCAACACTCCTTTCATCCCTCTTTCCTCCCTTTTTCCTCTCCTCTTCCCCCCTTCTCTCCTAACTGCCACTACTGTATGAGGTCATAAATCTTAGTGAGGAGGAAGTGGGTCCTCTGAGGTTGACCCTGCGTACACACAGCACTTCCTCTGTCTACCTCACTTCACTGAGCACTCACTAGGGGTGCGCGCACGCACACACACACACACACACACACACACACACACACACACACACACACACACACACACACACACACACACACACACACACACACACACACACACACACACACACACCTACCTACCTACCTACCTACCTACCTACCTACCTACAGTTGAAGTCAGAAGTTTACATTCACTTAGGTTGGAGTCATTAAAACTAGTTTTTCAACCACTCCACAAATTTCTTGTTAACAAACTATAGTTTTGGCAAGTCGGTTAGGACATCTTCTGTGAGCATGACACAAGTAATTTAGCCAAAAATAGTTTATTTCACTTATAATTCACCGTATCACATTTCCAGTGGGTCAGAAGTTTACATACACTGAGTTGACTGTGCCTTTAAACAGTTTGGAAAATTCCAGAAAATTATGTCATGGCTTTAGAAGCTTCTGATAGGCTAATTGACATTGTTTGAGTCAATTGGAGGTGTACCTGTGGATGTCAAGGCATACCTTCAAACTCAGTGCCTCTTTGCTTGACATCATGGAAAATCAAAAGAAATCAGCCGACCTCAGAAAAAAAGATTGTAGGCCTCCACAAGTCAGGTTCATCCTTGGGAGCAATTTCCAAAAGCCTGAAGGTACCATGTTCATCTGTACAAACAACAGTACGCAGGTATAAACACCATGGGACCACGCAGCTGTCATACCGCTCAGGAAGGAGATGCGTTCTGTGTCCTAGATATGAATGTACTTTGGTGCGAAAAGCGCAAATCAATCCCAGAACAACAGCAAAAGACCTTGTGAAGATGCTGGAGGAAACAGGTACAACAATATCTACATCCACAGTAAAAACGAGTCCTATATCAACATAACCTGAAAGGCCGCTCAACAAGGAATTTGCCATTGCTCCAAAACTGCCATCAAAAAGCCAGACTACGGTTTGCAACTGCACATGGGGACAAAGATCGAACGTTTTGGAGAAATTTCCTCTGGTCTAATGAAACAAACAGAACTGTTTGGCCATAATGACCACCGTTATGTTTGGAGGAAAAAGTGGGAGGCTTGCAAGGAGGGACTGGTGCACTTCACAAAATAGATCATGAGAAAATGATGTGGATATATTGAAGCAACATCACAAGACATCAGTCAGGAAATTAAGCTGGGTCTTCCAAATGGGTCTTCCAAATGGACAATGACTACAACACTTACTTCCAAAGTTGTGGCAGAATGGCTTAAAGACAACAAAGTCAAGGTAATGGAGTGGCCATCACAAAGCCCTAACCTCAAACCTATAGAAAAGTTGTGGGCAGAACTGAAAAAGTGTCAACAGTGACCTGACATCTCAGTTTGATCAGATCGATTTTTTTCCCCCTCATCCTGTCCTGAATGGATGGAATAGCACTTTGAAATGTAGCTTGGCGTCTGGCATGTGCGTCAGTCAGAAGGGCTCTTTGCTCCATGGCGAACAACAATAATAAGGTAGAAACGAACGCATGTGTGCGGCTTCGGTTGTAACCAGAGATCACACAGAAAGGGTCTTCAGAGTCTGGATCTGAGGCTGAATCAGGCCGTAATCACACACCGGCCCATCTTGTTGGAAATTGCACTATTTGTAATTAACGCTCAATTAAATCTGACATGGCCGCCCCAAATCCCTGTAAATTAATGGATTAGTCGGCGCAGCTGGTCTGCATTGGACTGCTGATACAGCAGATAGAGTTACCTTGTTAAGGTAGATTCCCTTCAATGATAGTATTTATAAGATTTGTTTCATCCCTTCACCGAACCTCTTCGCCCCCACCACCGGCCATGAAGACCAGTCCCAAAGAAACAGACAAAGCAGGGCCAGAGAGAGGGAAGGAAGTGCACGGCTCTAAAGACATATTGTGGTAACTTCACCATTTGATTACACTGTAGCAATCACACGACGGAGGAAGGAATGCGAGGAATCTATCTGCAGATGTTTTCATCTGAGTGTGTATTAAGTTTTTATTAACAACACATGGTGACTGGGGGGAGACAAGCCTCGCTTTCAGCTGCAGAGCGTAAGAAAAGGGAGGGGAGAGGAAAGAGTCAAGAGAGGTGGAGGGTGAGCGAGCTTATCCTTCAACATTGCCTTGTCTGTGTGCACTGAGATTTGAGGCACAAGGGTTTATTGAAGGGCGAGAGAACCTTTATCTGGTTTGTGGAGGCGGAGGGCTTTGTCCATGGCCCTTCCACAGCTTGACGTGGAATTACCAGTGTACTGCAGTTACACTGCAATTTTTTTGTAAGGGAACACACACAAATGCACGCAGTGGCCTGTTGACTCTGGTGAATGATCAGCCGCCTGGCGGTGTGACAGGACAAATGACCCAGACCCAAGTTACTGCAGTCACCCGCAGTCAGCTCTCATTACAAACACATAAGCCATCGATTGAGGGGGCAGTTAAGGTGATCATTACCGATTGCTTGCTTGAATCTCAGATAAAGTGAGAATGTTTATGAGGGTCACATGGTGATAGGTAATTGGTAAATTCTTTCCCCATTGTCAAAGTTGGAATCATTCATCTGGAAATGATGTATTGATTGAAATGAATGACCAGGTGTGCAGCGGCAGGTTTCTGTTGTGGCATTTTCTATGCCACTCCTCCTCCTAGCTGCCATTTTGTGTCATCACGGCGTTGCTTTGAAGCTGCTCTCTCTGTTTGGACAGTAATGACATTCAATCTTTTTGCCTGTCTCTGACACCATAGCAACCCCTACATTATCTAAACAACAAGCACACACCAGATTATAAAATAGGCATTTGCAGGTATGTCTTTTCACCAGCAAGGAGCTAGTAGTTAGTTACTTTCAAACAGGAGTAATTTAAAAAGACAGAGAGGCCTGAGATGACGATGGTTTTGACTGTAAACCTGTACCTCTAATTCATAATTAAACAGCCACACTCTACATCAACCTTCGAACAATCTGACTTATTGGTGGGATTCTCTCCAGGATCAAGCTTCTCCAAAACACACTTTGTTTTCTAATATGATGTCAGACATGCCTGAGAGATATGCTAGTTATGAATGCGAACCGTACGCCTACATATACCCGAAGCTCTCTATAATGCCTCGATATCATCTCTCAGACAGTGACAGACACTGCTCTCCCGCTACCTCTCTTTCCTCTCTCCATTTGAGCTGATGATGCTCAATACTGTGAGCTGGTGAAAGTCAGTCAGTCAGTCAGTCAGTCAGTCAGTCAGTCAGTCTGGACAGGAGAGGCTGTCAAAGCAGCATGATTATGTTCAGCTCCCGAGGTGTTAAAAAGCAGTGACGCGTAGTCGTCGGAGGAGGGAAACGCGTCCCTGGGGGCCTCCTGACAGACTGGCTGTCATTGGTTGCGTTCGAGATGGCAACCTATTTAGTGCACTTCTTTTGACCAGGGGCCAAAGGGGCCTTATTCTCTATAAGGACTAGGATGCAATTTGGGATGCAGCCGTTGTCTCTGGGGATAACAGCAGAAGAGATTCTGACAGGTGTTAGTAGCTTCCCATTCCTGACATTGTTTGACTAACAGATTTCCGAGATACTTGAAGTCTTGAGTCTTAAGTGAGGGTGGAAATGTTGTCCTTACCCGATCCACTTGTTAACATGGGGTTATAATATGCTGTCAACTTCCTTAAAGGCTATTATCTCATCTGGCCTCCCAATGAACAGGGATGATTTACGTTCAGTATGTAGCCAAGGCACCATTGTTTAACACAGTGTGTCAATTAAATGGAAGTTCAAGTAAAATGACATATGCAGTGTTTACCGGGAATGCAATCTCCAATAACGCGGGAACATTGCCTTTAAATTTCAATCACACTGTAGCGCCAAATTTCAGAGCTACTTTAATTCTGTATTTCATATTACACCTACTAAAATATAGATATGGTGTCAAAGCAAGTCCTGTGTTATGACACAGTACAATACTGTAAAGTTGACTGTATTACACTGTAAAAAAGCAAATGCTAACGTAATCGGAATGAATGAATGAATGCATGGATGAATGAATGAATGGATGAATAAATGAATGAAATATATGAATGACAGTCATCGAGCATGCTGTAATAGAAATAAGGCCATGCAAATGAAATGTTAAAAAAATCCTCCATCATAAACGGCACTGACCGCCACTGCTAGTTACTGGCTAGCTAGCTCCTCTGACGCAGTTATCGCCAACACACCCGTCAGCGCTGCTGTGAACAGCATCTCAAGAGACATGCCAAATGGGAGATGTACAGTACCAGTCGAAAGTTTGGACACACCTACTCATTCAAGGGTTTTTCTTTATTTTTACTATAGTGAAGACATCAAAACTATGAAATAACACATATGGAATCATGCAGTAACCAACATTTTTTTTATTTTATATTTGAGATTCTTCAAAGTAGCCACCCTTTGCCTTGATGACAGCTTCACACACTCTTAGCATTCTCTCAACCAGATTCATGAGGGAGTCACCTGGAATGCATTTCATTTAACAGGTGTACCTTGTTCATTTGTGGAATTTCTTTATTTCTTAATGCGTTTGAACCAATCAGTTGTGTTGTGACAAGGTAGGGGTGGTATACAGAAGATAGACCTATTTGGTAAAATACCAAGTCCATATTATGGCAAGAAGAGCTCAAATAAGCAAAGATAAATGACAGTCCATCATTACTTTAAGACATGAAGGTCAGTCAATCTGGAAAATTTCAAGAACTTTTAAAGTTTCTTCAAGTGCAGCAAAAACCATCAAGCGCTATGATGATACTGACTCTCATGAGGACCATCACAGGAAAGTGTAATGGCATTCAGAGGTGGAAGAAGGATCGGACCAAAGCGCAGCGTGGTAAGTGTTCATGATGATTTATTCAAAACGAACCGAACACTGAAATACAAAACGAAAACCGAAACAGTACCGTGTGGCCCAAACACTCACACGGAAACAAACACCCACAAACCAAAAGTGAAACCCAGGCTACCCAAGTATGATTCTCAATCAGAGACAACTAACGGCACCTGCCTCTGATTGAGAACCATACTAGGCCGAACACAAAAACCAACATAGAAAAACAAACATAGACTGCCCACCCCAACTCATGCCCCGACCACACTAAAACAAAGAATAATATAACAGAACTATGGTCAGAACGTGACAGAAAGGAAGACCCAGAGTCATTAGAATTAACTGCACCTCAGAATGCAGCACAAATAAATACAGTAACAGCCATCTCAACATAAATTGTTCAGAAGAGACTGCGTGAATGGACATTACACCTGTGGAATATCTGTCCTTTGGTCTGATGAATCCAAATTTGAGATTTTTGGTTCCATCCACTGTGTCTTTGTGAGACGCCATGAAGCATGGAGGGGGTTGGTGTGGGGGTGCTTTGTTGGTGACATAGTCTGTGATTTATTTACAATTCAAGGCACACTTAACCAGCATGGCTACCACAGCACTCTGCAGTGATACGCCATCCAATTTGGTTTGCGCTTAGTGGGACTATCATTTGTTTTTCAACAGGACAATAACAGGACAATAACACACCTCCGGGCTGTGTAAAGGCTATTTGACCAAGAAGAAGAGTGATGGAGTGCTGCATCAGATGATCTGGCCTCCACAATCACCCAACCTCAACCCAATTGAGATGGTTTGGGATGAGTTGGACGGCAGCGAGAAGTAAATGTGGAAACTCCTTCAAGACTGTTGGAAAAGCATACCTCATGAAGCTGGTGAATGCCAAGAGTGTGCAAAGCTGTGGCTACTTTGAAGAATCCCAGGTATAAAATATATTTGGATTTGTTTAACACTTTTATGGTTACTACATGATTCCATATGTGTTATTTCATAGTTTCGATGTCTTCACTATTATTTTGCAATGTAGAAAATAGTCAAAATAAAGAAAACCCTTGAATGAGTAAGTGTGTTTTTGACTTTTGACTGGTACTGTGTTTACATAAAATTGACATCATTGATGCAATTTCAATGTTGTTTGAGTTGCTTTGTGTGTCACCAAATTTGCTTGAGATGATTTTCCTGCAACTCTGCATCCATGTTTCTTGATGTAGGCATTTCAAAGAGAGCTCATGAATATAAGCTCCCCACCCACTCAGCCTGTCTTTTAAAACTTCATTTTTAAACTTGCATTTCTATCCCCCCCAAAACTATTATGGGTGATATTTTTGTCACTCAAAATAATATTTTACATGGGACTCAAAATGACTGTTCAGGACCTCTAAGACTATATATAATATATATACATTTTAATAAATTAATGGTGCACTATAACCACATAGGAGTTAAATCGGCACAGCAATCTCACGCCTCACAATATGTTAATGAGCCAGAAACAACAATACCATGCACCCATTAATGGTCAAAAGTTTGTTGGTGCTCCAAATATAAATATAATATATACAGCAATTCTTTCCGTACCCACAACATTTTCCCACAATGCACTATCATTTACAGTATAATGCAGTAAAAATTACTGTTGATAATATCCCAAATGATGTTACAGTGTAAGTATTTAAAAGTGAAACCAGGAGTTTCGGAGGAAAACTCGATTGAATGTCATGAAAATATACAATGAGATGATTGCGATTCAGCAGAGTTAGCTGTGCAGGTTTGTGCATGTGGAGCAGTTGTGAACAGAGAACACTGTTATCCCCTGTGCCAACCAACCACTCACCCTATGTTGTCAGTCGACTTCAATGGCGAACACAGAAAAGGGGACAGATGTGTATATAGTACCTACATTATTTACTGGGTCCTGAGTTTTTCTGACCACGTGAAACTATGGACGTGAAGTATTGGCTATAACTGGGAACCTGGGTTTTCCTATTCAGGTCTCATGGTCAGGAAAAACTCATGGCCCTACATTCGTATATATTTTATTTTTTATTTTACCTTAATTTATCTAGGCAAGTCAGTTAATAACACATTCTTATTTACAATGGTGGCCTACATATTTTACGTTGTCCCTCATTGACTTCCCTCTCTAGTATCAGCCTCATCTAAACCAATTGGAAGCAGGAGGAGGGTGGCAAGCAGGAGGACGAGCGACAAAGACCTGGTTAGGTCTCTCTCTCTCTCTCTCTCTCTCTCTCTCGCTCTCTCTCTCTTGCTCTGTCTCGCTCTCATTATTAAATGAGAAGTCACATCAACTCTATTTTTTAAAAGTTATGATAACAAATTAACTTTTTGGAATTGTTTTTAGTATCTGTGTTTTTGCATGTACCAAGAGTGATTGATTGATTCATCGTATGCTACACAAAGATAAATAGCATACATTTTTCTAAACCAATCCAATCATTTAGTTCGATATTTTGTACCCTGTTACTGAAATGGTTGTTCCAGTTGAAATAATTTAGGTTGTCTCCTCCCATTCCCCCTCTCCTTCCAGTCTTAGCCTCTGGCAGTTATTTTGAATGCAAGTTGAAGGTGAATACACATTTCAACTTTTGGATATCCTAACTTTGGCCTGATTCCAATAGGAATTACACATCACTTTGCAAGCTAGGATAATGTGACTTGTAGGGTTGCAAAATTCAGGTAAATTTCACATTTTCCATAAATCCTGGTTGGAAGATTCCTGGAAATCCTTCAACCAGGATTATTTGAAAATGATGGGGATTTTGGGAAAGTTAACTGGAATTTGGAAACACTACTTGCAGGCCTGATGTTGCCTGTAAACCATATGATTCAGGCCACTGTATTAGGGTAAAGCTATGCCTCAAAATAAGGCCTTATGAAATATGCAATGTATTGTCAAAGACTTTAATTTTAATAATAATATATGCCTAGGAACTCACTAGATGAAGGGCACCAGACTAAAAATGGACGAATTCACAGGACTGAAAATGGAAGAATTCAACAACCATTTTCTAAAGTAACTGTACACAGATATATTTAGTGGAACAGGTTTCCTCAAATGTTTTGAGTAATGACAGCACCAGTGGTGTAAAGTACTTAAGTAAAAATACTTTGAAGTACTACTTAATTCGTTTTTTGGGGTATCTGTACTTTACTATTTATATTCTTTCCAACTTTCACTTTTACTTCACTACATTCCTAATGAAAATAATGTACTTTTTTACTCCATACATTTTCCCTGACACCCAAAATGACTTGATCAATTTTGACAGGAAAATGGTCCAATTCACATACTTATCAAGAGAACATCCCTGGTCATCCCTACTGCCTCTGATCTGGCCGATTCACTAAACACAAACGCTTCATTTGTAAATGATGTCTGAGTGTTGGAGTGTGCCCCTGGCTATCTGCCAATAAATACAGAAAATAAAATGATGCCGTCTGGTTTGTTTAACATATGGAATTTTAAATGATTTATACTGTTACTTTTGATACTTAAGTATATTTAACACCAAATACCTTTAGACTTTTACTCAAGTAGTGTTTTACTGGGTGACTTAAACTTTTACTTGAGTCATCAAGTTTGGCAATTGAGTAATTTTTCTACCACTGGGGTTTACAGTGTACTCTCGCTATTGCTCCTCCACTCCGTTAAAGGACTTTGTTTTAATCCGATAGGGATTCCCTTCAGTGCCCTATAGGTCTTACTGTAAGAGATCATGCAGGGCAGGGATGGTATGAGCGCTGGGAGGCAAGCACAAACAGTGCTAAAACAACCGCAGCGTTTCAATCCTGTGAGCAAAGACAACAACGTACCTGTTTGATGAATGGGGAGTTCCTTCCTTTGAACACTTAGTCATCTTAGCAGAAAAACACACATAGCTACGGTATGTGTAAACGCGACAGAAATAAGGTTAGCGTAGGGAGGGTAGAGGTTGCAGAGAGACTCTGTTAATGTTAAGAAGATGAGCTGGCCTTCCCACCCAATTACACTCAAACAGAAAGGGTCCCACACACCACTGCTAGCGTTCCACCCATTACTCACTGTGAGAATGCCAAACAGAATGCTAAATGGGTCAGTTCAAGACTCCACAGAACTGTCAGCACCCCAGCCGAGTACACTGTAATCCCCCATAACTCAAAACTTTTGATGAAAGCCGCTACACTTAATATATCTGAGTACAGTTACTTGACGTGATCGTGTAGTCATTACTTAAACAGATAAAGTCACTGTAGGGGGTGCAGATTTGAGTTGTGTCAGCTTGAACATTTTGAGTAAGGCCATAACTAAACCACGCCTCCAATATCATTTCCCAGTGTGCCTTGACATTTGAGTGAATTATAGAGTTAACACCCATGACTGTACTTGTTAGTGACAGAGAAATCATTGTTGAATTCGTGCACTTTCACTCCTGTGGCTTTCACCAACTGAGTTTGTCCTCAATTGTTATCATTATAATTCAACTATTTGTAATAATACATTACATATCTTATAAGGCCTTATTGTGAGGCCTAGCTTTACACTAATATACAGTGCCTTGCGAAAGTATTCGGCCCCCTTGAACTTTGCGACCTTTTGCCACATTTCAGGCTTCAAACATGAAGATATAAAACTGTATTTTTTTGTGAAGAATCAACAACAAGTGGGACACAATCATGAAGTGGAACGACATTTATTGGATATTTCAAACTTTTTTAACAAATCAAAAACTGAAAAATTGGGCGTGCAAAATTATTCAGCCCCCTTAAGTTAATACTTTGTAGCGCCACCTTTTGCTGCGATTACAGCTGTAAATCGCTTGGGGTATGTCTCTATCAGTTTTGCACATCGAGAGACTGAAATTTTTTCCCATTCCTCCTTGCAAAACAGCTCGAGCTCAGTGAGGTTGGATGGAGAGCATTTGTGAACAGCAGTTTTCAGTTCTTTCCACAGATTCTCGATTGGATTCAGGTCTGGACTTTGACTTGGCCATTCTAACACCTGGATATGTTTATTTTTGAACCATTCCATTGTAGATTTTGCTTTATGTTTTGGATCATTGTCTTGTTGGAAGACAAATCTCCGTCCCAGTCTCAGGTCTTTTGCAGACTCCATCAGGTTTTCTTCCAGAATGGTCCTGTATTTGGCTCCATCCATCTTCCCATCAATTTTAACCATCTTCCCTGTCCCTGCTGAAGAAAAGCAGGCCCAAACCATGATTCTGCCACCACCATGTTTGACAGTGGGGATGGTGTGTTCAGCTGTGTTGCTTTTACGCCAAACATAACGTTTTGCATTGTTGCCAAAAAAGTTCAATTTTGGTTTCATCTGACCAGAGCACCTTCTTCCACATGTTTGGTGTGTCTCCCAGGTGGCTTGTGGCAAACTTTAAACGACACTTTTTATGGATATCTTTAAGAAATTGCTTTCTTCTTGCCACTCTACCATAAAGGCCAGATTTGTGCAGTATACGACTGATTGTTGTCCTATGGACAGAGTCTCCCACCTCAGCTGTAGATCTCTGCAGTTCATCCAGAGTGATCATGGGCCTCTTGGCTGCATCTCTGATCAGTCTTCTCCTTGTATGAGCTGAAAGTTTAGAGGGACGGCCAGGTCTTGGTAGATTTGCAGTGGTCTGATACTCCTTCCATTTCAATATTATCGCTTGCACAGTGCTCCTTGGGATGTTTAAAGCTTGGGAAATATTTTGGTATCCAAATCCGGCTTTAAACTTCTTCACAACAGTATCTCGGACCTGCCTGGTGTGTTCCTTGTTCTTCATGATGCTCTCTGCGCTTTTAACGGACCTCTGAGACTATCACAGTGCAGGTGCATTTATACGGAGACTTGATTACACACAGGTGGATTGTATTTATCATCATTAGTCATTTAGGTCAACATTGGATCATTCAGAGATCCTCACTGAACTTCTGGAAAGAGTTTGCTGCACTGAAAGTAAAGGGGCTGAATAATTTTGCACGCCCAATTTTTCAGTTTTTGATTTGTTAAAAAAGTTTGAAATATCCAATAAATGTCGTTCCACTTCATGATTGTGTCCCACTTGTTGTGGATTCTTCACAAAAAAATACAGTTTTATATCTTTATGTTTGAAGCCTGAAATGTGGCAAAAGGTCGCAAAGTTCAAGGTGGCCGAATACTTTCGCAAGGCACTGTAGTTCCCTGAAACTCATGGTTTATAGACCACATCAGGCCTGCAAAATACCATTAACTTTCCCCAAATTCACAGATTAAAAACAAATCCTGGTTGAAGGATTTCAAGGAATCTTCCAACTGGGATTTCTGGAAAATCTTGGAAATGTAAAATCAGAAACGGTGTGAGGAGACTACCTAAGCCATTTCAACCTCCATTCATAATGACTGCCAGGGTTAGAAACAGTGTGAGGAGACTACCTAAGCCATTTCAACCTCCATTCATAATGACTGCCAGGGTTAGAAACAGTGTGAGGAGACTACCTAAGCCATTTCAACTGGAACAACCATTTCAGTAACAGGTGCAAAAAAATCGAACTAAATTATTGGATTAGTTTAGAAAAATTTATATTTTTGTACTGTAAGATTAATCAATCACCTAATGCACATGAAAAAAACACAGATATTAAAAACAATTTGAATAAAATCCACCTTCAGTAGAGCATGCTGGTTAATTTTTTCTTCTCATTTAGTTTTGAGTCAGTACCACATAACCATTTTAATTAATAATGACTTTTCATTGACTTTAATATAAGTATTTGAGTTTATAATGCCATGGAGTTTACAGTGTAGTTATGGTGTTCATACTGTAGTCATCATGCAAGTGAAATATAGCATTTAGACTACATGTCACATCCCCACCAATGGATGTGATGGGCAGATATTGTACGATAATTTCTAAAATGCTAATAGAAAGTTTCATAACGATGATACCGCTTTGTCACGCAATTGCAACTTAAGACAGATAAGGTCCATACAATGTATGCACACCTGCATTGCCGACGTACGGTAGTTTCTTTGCGTGGGAACACCTTTTTACGTCTTGACCTGAGAAAATGTTTGCCTATAGAGCCGAATCACAATACTCGGCGTGTCTCTCGCCCATAGGGTTTGTTTAGCCTGGTTTTCATTGTGTGCATCCCAAATAGCTCCCTATTCCCTTTATAGTGCACTATAAACGGAATAGGGTGCCATTTTGGATGCAACCCCTATGTGACCTGTGTGAACGAGCCTGTGCAGCTGGTCAGCGACGTGCCAAATGCCTGTCTGTGTGACAGCAGCAGGAAGGATGTATTACGGGACTGTTGTGTCAGGAAGGGGAGGACCAACTGTCCAAAGTCAACTTCCCTAGAAAATGTTGTTCAATAGAAAAACAAGTTGGATAAAAAAAAAAAACATCCAATCCTTTCAATTTTCCCCCATTAACCATTTTTATACAAGCCTATACAAACAAAAGAAATCAGGCTGGGCTGGACATTTCAGAAACACGTCGCAGTCTGTGTCAGCATGTAGAGATCTATCTGGAAACGTAATATCAGGAAACAACACACAACGGGGATTGGAGAAACGGATTATGAAGCGACACCATTGTTGTCAAAAATATGTGCTGCTGTTGTGCTTTGTCGGCCCTGTAGGACTGTGCGTAATGACTTCTATATTTATTTGGTGGCTGCCATGGATACCGCTCAAAAGTCTTGATGTATGGAGGGCTGTATACTTTGAGAACGTCCTTCTCTTTATTGACACATCACGCAGTGTTTTGCGAAGAAGAAGATGTGTGTTTCAGTATTTCAACCACGAAACAGGCTGCAGCAACAACCCCAGCTAAGCAGGGCTCTGTGTGGTGCTTTGAAGTACATTTCATCAGCAGATTATCTGAAGGCAGAGAAGAGGAAGAAAAAAGATGAACTTAAAAAGGAGCTTTTCCCCTCTGTATAAACACACTGATGCCAACAGCATGCAATACATGAGTAATGAACAAAAGGCAGTCACTAATATCCATCAGTCAACACTCCTCTTCTCTTACTGTATTGGAAAACGTTCAAGTGAACAAAAACCAAGCAAAAAGGCACTGAACAATCTCCCAAACTCATTTTGACCAGATTTGTCATATGTTTTTCCAGAGAGTCTGGTGTCTATGGTGCCTCTGGTGTCTTTGCTGGCCGATCCCATGTTTCAGTGTTTCAGTATTTCATCTGAGCCGCTCTGTAAGAGAGATGTGTCTGTCTAAATGATGGTTTGAAGTGCAGGCAGGCTTTGATGTGGGCCTAATATGGCTTGTAAAAAGGGGATGCTGCACTTTGATGTGTTGGCTGAGGCTGTCCAGACACACACAGACTGGGCAGGCAGGCTAGCACCACTTGTCCTGTTTCTGCTGGCTGTCTGTCATCCCTGGGCAGTAAAAGACATGTAAACGTTCGGAGAGGCTAGTTACGGAGCGTTGTGTGGGTCTGTGAGGAGAGTTGGGGCTGCGTCCCAAATGGAACTCTATTCCCTAGGGCTCTGGTCAAAAGTAGTGCACTAAAAAGGGAACGCAGCTAGGCCTCTTGTCAAAAATAGTGCACTAAATAGGGAATAGGGTGCCAGAGAGTGAGGATCTGGGACACTGGAGGGGAATGGGAATAGGAATGGAACATCTATCTATATGCTGCCTGGCTGTCACATAAAGACAAACTAAGGCTAAGTACTGTGTGTTTATTTCCCATCCCTTCCTTTGCCACTGTGTGCATCACGTGGGAAAGGAGTGGATATTTTTTATACACTGCATTCTGAAAGTATTCAGACCCCTTCATTTATTCCACATTTTGTTACGTTACAGCCTCATTCTAAAACTGATTAAATATATTTTTTTCCTCATCAATCTACACACAATACCCCATAATGAAGAAACAAAAACAGCTTTTTAGAAATTATTGCACATTTCTTAAAATAAAACACTTAAACATCACATTTACATAAGTAATCAGACCCTTTACTCAGTACTTTGTTGAAGCATCTTTGGCAGAGATTACAGCCTTGAGTCTTCTTGGGTATGGCACACCTGCATTTTGGGAATTTCTCCCATTCTGCAGATCCTCTCAAGCTCTGTCAGGTTGGATGGGGAGTGTTGCTGCACAGCTATTTTCACAGCAATTTGTTTTCTGACTTCTCTCTGACATGCACTGTCAACTGTGGGACCTTATATAGACAGGTGTGTGCCTTTCCAAATCATGTGGACTCCAATCAAGCTGTAGAAACATCTCAAGGATGCGTAATGGAAACAGGATGCACCTGAGCTCAATTTCGAGTCTCATAGCAAAAGGGTCTGAATACTTATGTAAGAAAAGGTGAGGGCCAGCGCATTTAATTATTCTCATGATTGTTATGAAGGGCGATGGGTCAGCATCCATCGGGCCACTTCATAAATCATGCCGGTTTGCAGTGCCTCTCTTCCAAAGGCATTCTCTTTGATCTCCCGGGTGTAAATCACATACCTGGCCTCAGCTCTTGAGACCGTGTGTGTGTGTGTGTGTGCGTGTGGGTGTGTGAAAAAAGTGAGAGGGCCCTACATTTTTTCCCTCCTTTTTTTTCAACAGCTTTCACATAAAATAACCCCGTTGCTTTTAATATCAACATTTAAATTTGTTCCGCATTGGTAACTAACTTCACTGTGACAAACAATTCCATACTCCCCTCTGTCTGGTCTCTCAATTTAAGGCTGAGACCAACAGGTGGCAGTAGCTGGCTTGATTTTCTACTGCAATGTTTGATACAAAGTACAGCATACACAAAGGATTATGAGTGAATGCACCATCATCAAAACTAATCTAAGGACTTCGGTCACTTCAAGATCTTCCATCGTCTTGATCTACTTAGTCAATAATCCAAGAGACAGTTTGCAGTTCTACTACACTGACTGGATCAAGTATTTCAAACCGAATGCATGTGAAGTTTTCCTTGATAGAAATGTATCATTCATGGAATATTTATTTTAGATATTCATCAGAAGGCATAGCTGATGTTTTATAATTTGAATAAAAAAGTTTGGTTTATTTGTACTTGTCTACATAGCTGTCAACAAGAGATGTCGTTTTAATATTGTTGTTTATGTTTCACAGTACACAACAAATTCACCAAACTAAATAACTAACTTTTAATACAGAATACAATGTCATGATTTCGGTAGCAGCTACAGTATCTGTGAGATCAAGAGGACTTGGCGGCAACTGTGGCTGGTGCCTCATTGCCAAACACAATATTCAGGGCTCCCCCAGTCACTTTAGGCCAAACATACACCTAATCCGCCAGAACCCACCAGATTAAACCCAATAACATACAGTCGAGTTTAAAAATAGAGAGGACAAAGGTGAAATCTACACAGGGGTTTATGGTCTTACCATTATCACGCAACAGCTGGCAGCTCTGAGAAAGTAGTACCCCAGCCACAAGAAAGGCACAAGAAAAAATATTTTGTGTGGAAGTGAATTCCGAAGTGCCCGAAGTGAGGACACCGTGAAGCAGTTTGAAAAGTGCATATTTAGAAAAGCCACTCATGGTTCGGTGGGAGGGAGGCTGAGGAAAGTCAAAAGAGAGTGTGTATTTACCCAGCTGATTTCATAGAGAAAATGATATTTGCAGATCATGTGCGTAATCCGAGAAGAAACAGCTGAGGTCGACCATGGGAGAATGGCTGATAATGACATGAAAGAGAAGTTATCTGTCTGTTCCCTCACACTGCACCCAAGTCGTGGCTCAATCACGGCGCCTCGTGCACAGAGGTCATGTTATGAATGATACCCAATATGAAGAGCACTTGTGGTGTGATGAATTACACTTCAGAAGGCCCATTTATGCCATTATGAGAGGGATCCAAACATGTAAAGGTAAAGTCCGCTAGCAGGGACTTTCTCTTCAGATCTGGACAGCTCTGATCTCTGATCATGGACATTCTTTGTTGTCCTGGGAAAAATAAATTCCACTCCATCGCTGACCTTAACGGAATTGGTCGCATGGTGCGCCATGATAATCGAACAATGCTTAATAAGCCAATATAATTGAATGATCTAAGAAACTCCTGAGAATTTGTAATACATATTCAGTCAATTTCAAGACGTTGTAGGCTGTCTCCCCAATCCACAGTAAGTAGCAGGATTTATCCACACCTTGTAGGTTATTCCACTGTATACAGAGTCATTACCGACATGAAAACAATTAAGCTCTTTGAAGGAAAAAAAATGCGTTTTGAAGCTTGATAAAAAAAATCGATGTTATTTTAAGGGAAGTCGGAGCATGGGTTTATTGTTAGCTTTTGGCCACCAAAGTGGAGACAGAAATGCTTTAAAGCAAACTCCAAAGCAGACCTTTTCGGCTCAATCAAAAACAGGTTTGGCTAAATGAGGTTGGCGGTGCTTAAGTACACTGAAGAAGGGAGACTGAGAATTTACCTTGGTGCATTCCGATAGGGCTATTATGTGTTCAATAGGCCTCGATGTATGAATATGTTCATGTTTGTAACTGGCATTCATTACACTAATGATTCTCGCTGTAATAATTGTGCTTCATTTTCCTGTTAGGGTTGTACCATGTAATACACATGAAATCAGTATAGGTAGGCTAAAGGTCTACCTTAGGCCTGACATAATATACATTCTAAATCTTAAATGGGGAACAGTAGGTCATCAGTTTTCACAACATTCATTACACACAAAAGAGAAAAGCATCAATCCATGAGACACAAAATAATCATGCCAATGTAATTATTTTCTCCAAATATATAGATTTTTTATTCTTAAAAGCTCACACGCATATTGCACTCACAAGCATTTAGGCTAAGCCTATCAATTCAGAGAGGAACATGTTTTGAAATGTAATTGATTGAAATGTCTGACACAATTGCAAATGCATCAAATCCTAGACCTTGAGGCTAATTAATTGAAATATATTTTCCCGGGAGGTAAGTGTATATTTTGTTATGAGTAGGGGAGTCATTCACTCCCAAAATCTGAGGGGGAACAAGGTAGGCTACATGAGGATGGCTGGGGGGTGATCTAGAGCCATAATCATTATGCTTAATTCTATGTAAAAAAAATATGTTGATTTATCTGCATATCTAAGCATACCTCTTGAGCTGTTTGTATCCTCCTGACTGTTGGTTCTGAATTTAAATAAACTAAATATGCTTCTCTGACAAAATCTGGGTAAAAGATTTAAAGGAATGAATCTAATTCAGTACATTTAATTATTGCTTGCTTTTCTAAAGTCTACCAATCTTGCCAGCTAAATTACTCCAACTTGATTGATAGCCTGAAATGACTTCTTGTTAGCTAGTTTCGAGGTTGGGAGATTGGGAACATATCTGAGCTATCCTAAGGCAACATCATTAAATTGCAAGGTGGCTATTGGTATTACAGTAAAAATATATTATTACTATTACTATTATTTAAAAAAAGGACAAATCTGAGGGGCAAGTGTCCCTGTGCCCCCTAAGGGAATGACGTCTCTGTTTTTTTCAATCTATGAACTGAATTTAAATGCGTTTCTTTGTTGAATTACAATTAAATCAACCCCAATTCAATGAAATATGGAAAATATTTGCGAGACAATTGAGACTTTTTAAATCATTATCAAATTTACAATAACCATTCTCTGTTAAGATCTGGCATTATAGCAACCACTATTAGAGCAAAACCAAGACCAAGTTGATGGCAATGTTGAGAGTGTTTCTAGAAAACATCATCTACAGTACCTACTCAAGAAGTGCTTTGAGTAAAAGGCTCCGAACACTGCTACAGTCTACTCAATGCCAGGAGTAGTAAAGTCCCTATTAGAGTGGCTCCCCAGCCTCCCAGCCTCCACCTCTAGCCCTGCTACAGCAGGAGGGCACGGAGGGAGCAGCATTGCGAGCAGATGTGGGGTGGCCAGGCCTTGCAGTGCTGCAGTCCAACACAATGGTGGGTTAGGATTACAGCTGCAAATAGGCCTCACAGAAAGCCAGGGGCCTAACAGCTAACGCAGCCAATTAAGGGTAATCCACTGATGTAGCAATGTCTCAGACAGATAACATAGCTGCTAAGTGCCCCTGCTAATGAGAATAGCGAAGGATAGGGCAAAAGCCTCCTCAGAGACCCTGGACGACAACAACAACATCTCAGAGAAATTTCCTCACAATGTGACGGCTGTGTGTGTGATTTTGGGGACCATTGTCTTGTGGATGCTGACATAATTGGGTGTTAGAGTAGATGCATCGGCGAGATACAGTGTTGCATATCCTTGCTCCTCTCTGGATGGGTTGTGCTGTAATGTAGTGAATCCCTTCTCTGCAGAGGCAGAGCGAGTACATAGAAAGTAAACAACATCATATACTGTATGTCCTAAGTGGACAGGCTATAATAACTACTTTTCATCACAGTAATATAGGTAGATATATTATTTTTTATATTATCAAACATTTCTTCATCCAGATTAGTCTTATTAATTAAGAAAGAAGAGTTTCAGGGTGCTGATCTAGGATCTGTCCATACAATCTTATTCATTATGACCTAAAAGGCAAAGCTGATCCTAGATCCGCACTCCTGATCGCGTTTAGACAGATAGCCCAATTCTGATCTTTTTTCCACCGATTGGTCCTTTGACCAGTGACATCAGATCTTTTCAAATCAGATATTTTTCAGAGCTGACCTGATTGGTCAAAAGAAATTGGCCCTGATCCAAAAAAACAGCTTCAACAGACTTCAGTCCTATCAGATATTCTAAAGCATTATATAGTAGTAGTCAGGCATGTATTAGTTCTTCAAGAATCAATGGCTATATATTATTAATTTAAATGTAAAAAATGGATGTACTGTATCAATCCCAGATTGCCCCTTTAATGTAGTTTCAGCTTCCTAAGGGGTCCACCCTCATTGACACTTTCATACTTCTGTACTAACATAGGGCTATGGTCACCTGGTGATTTTCACACCTGAGGAGGGAAAAGAGGTGCCAAGTCTCTTCACACCAAAAACCAATTGAACTAACACTAAAATTTGATGGACTAATTGATAAATTAGGTGTGGGATCAATTAGGTCCAGACTGCAAGTGTTTACAAAGCTGTATTTTGGACAGGAGTCATGTGTTGCAGAATAAAAAGCTGTATCTGTGTGGAAAATACCTCTGGATTATGGTGAATTTCTCATGAATTATTCCGGATTTGGTTTAATGTTCACATAATGAGACCTTTGCCCACAAAAACACTGCAGTGTCAGAAACCCATTTATTGTAAGACATTGGCTCCCCACCATAGAAGTAGAAGGAATATAATTATTAGAACTATGGAATTGTATTATTTTTCCATGCCTCCAACCAAACCTCTGAATAATTCTGCTATGAAAAATGTAGCTGTTTATATATAAACTACCTGGGAATATATATATATTTAATCTGAATAATTCATTAATGTACTCATTATTTTGTGTTATATGCATTCAGACATTAAATATTTTGTGGTAGTAAAATAATGATAATTTCAAATTGACAAAAATAGAAAGACCCACACTCGTTTAGGATCGCACATGCGGGCACAGAAATGCATTGCAGCAAGAAAATGTAGTTCACTCTACAGTGAGTAGCTGAAGGAGCATAATGATTTTATTGTTTGGGTGAAAGTCTCCTTACCACTATTTACAACCTCTGGGTGTAATCCAGATGTCTGGATCTGTGTCGGTGTGTCCTCACACACATGGGCATCCTGACACTAGAAATGGTGGAGGAGCTGGACGCATTAGTACCCCAGGCTTTACTACAGCATATCTCCCACTAACCCATGGCACACTGTGTGTGTGTGTGTGTGTGTGTGTGTGTGTGTGTGTGTGTGTGTGTGTGTGTGTGTGTATCCACCTATTCCTTGTCATTTGATCACACATTACACCGGAATAGATGAAAAGGTAAAAGCATTGCAAGATTCACATGTAACGTAACCGTAGTAACATTTTGTAAGCTTTTCTAGGAAAATACTACTACGGTCATATTACATGTGAATTTTGCAATGCTGTTTCGGTGTAATGTGGGATCAATGAATGACAAGGAGTTGCCTTGTATGGAAAAGCCTTGCTTTGCCTTGACTCCTAAGATCATGTCTCTTTTATGGCTGGATAAATGTTGTCTTTGACATAGTGTAGGGAAAGAGAGGGGTGGTTGGCCTACTTGTAATTGGCCGCATTAGCATCGTTATTGCTCACTGCCGGCCCCTGCCGCTCTGTCTCCGTCTCCTCTTCTCTCATTGGCCTTCGCTACATTCCAGTGAATTTACAAGCTACCTGGGAATGTATTTCTTTCCCTTCTCTGTACTGCCAGGGCCTAATGAGCAGCCCTGTTCTGTCCTGTGTGTTATTGTATTTGTGTCCAGAATTAAATCCTATTCCCTTTACAGTGCACTACTTTTGACCAGGGCCCACAGTACACTATATAGGGTGTAGGGTGCCATTAGGGACACACACTGTGTTACTGCTGTTCTGAGGAGTACAACACACTGGCTTTATCAATAGGTGCATCGATGACGTAGTCCACACAGTGACCGTACGTACATACCTCAACCAGAAACCATGGATTACAGGCAACTTCCGGACGGAGCTAAAGGGTAGAGCTGCCGCTTTAAAGGAGGGGGACTCTAACCCGGACTACACCAGCTCCGATGCTCATCAAATGTGGCAGGACTTGCAAACTATTACGGACTAGAAAGGGACACAGCCCCCAGCTGCCCAGTGACACAGCCCCGAGCTGCCCAGTGACACAAGCCTACCAGACGAGCAAATTACTTCTTTGCCTGCTTTGAGGCAAGCAACACTGAAGCATGCATGAGAGCATCAGCTGTTCCAGACGACTGTGTGATCACGCTCTCCGTAGCCAATGTGAATAAGACCTTTAAACATGTCAACATTCACAAGGCCGCAGGGCCAGAGAGATTACCAGAACGTGTACTCCGAGCATGCACAGACCAACTGGCAAGTGTCAGTTCACTGACATTTTAAACCTGTCGCTGACCGAGTCTGTAATACCAACTTGTTTCAAGCAGACCACCATAGTCCCTGTGCCCAAGAACATCAAGGTAACCTTCTAAATGACTACTGACCCGTAGCATTCACGTCTGTAGCCATGAAGTGCTTTGAAAGGTTGGTCACGGCTCACATCAACACCATTATCCCAGAAACTCTAGACCCACTCCAATTTGCATACCGCCCCAACAGATCCACAGATGATGCCATCTCTATTGCACTCCACACTGCCCTTTCCCACCTGGACAAAAGGAACACCTATGTGAGAATGCTGTTCATTGACTACAGTTCAGCGTTCAACACCATAGTGCCCTCAAATCTCATCACTAAGCTAAGGACCCTGGGACTAAGCACCTCCCTCTGCAACTGGACCCTGAACTATTTGACGGGCCGCCCCCGGGTGGTAAGGATAGGTAACAACACATCTGCCACGCTGATCCTCAACACAGGGGCCCCTCAGGGTACGTGCTCAGTCCCCTCCTGTACTCCCTGTTTACCCATGACAGCATGGCCAAGCACCACTCCAACACCATCATTAGGTTTGGTAGGCCTGATCACCAACAACAATGAGACAGCCTATAGGGAGGAAGTCAGAGACCTGAGAGTGTGGTGACAGGAAAACAACCTCTCCCTCAACGTGATCAAGACAATGGAGATGATTGTGGACTACAGGAAAAGGAGGACCAAGCATGCCCCCATTCTCATCGACAGGGCTGTAGTGGAGCATGTTGAGAGCTTTATGTTCCTTGGTGTCCACATCAACAACAAACTACCATGGTCCAAACACACCATGACAGTCACAAAGAGGGCACGACAACACCTATTCCCGCTCAGGAAACTGAAAAAATTTCCTCAGATCCTCAAAAAATTCTACAGCTTCACCATCGAGAGCATGGTTGCATCACTGCCTGGTATGGCAACAGCTCGGCCTCCAACCGCAAGGCACTAGTGGGTAGTGCGTACGGCTCAGTACAACACTGGGGCCAAGCTTCCTGCCATCCAGGACCTCTATACCAGGTGATGTCAGAAGAAGGCCCCAAAAATTGCCAAAGACTCCAGCCACCCTAGTCATAGACCGTTCTCTCTGCTACTGCATGGTAATCGATACCGGAGTGCCAAGTCTAGGTCCAAAATGCTTCTTAACAACTTCTACCCCAAGCCGTAAGACTCCTGAACAGCTAATCAAATCGCTACCCGGACTATTTGTATTGCCCCCCCCCCCCCCGCCCCCCACCCCACCCCACCCCCATTTTATCTCTGCTGCTACTCTATGTTTTTTATCTATGCATAGTCACTGTACCTCTACCTACATGTACGTAGTACCTCAGTTACCTCGACTAACCTGTGCCCCTGCACATTGACTCCGTACCGGTACCCCCTGTTTATAGCCTCCACATTGACTCTGTACCGGTACCCCCTGTATATAGCCTCCACATTGACTCTGTACCGGTACCCCCTGTATATAGCCTCCACATTGACTCTGTACCGGTACCCCCTGTATATAACCTTTTTAACCTTTTTTTCACATGTACAGTATATATATATATATATATATATATATATATATATATATATATATTTTTTTTTTAAACTTCAGCTTATTTTAGAAAATACATTCATAACACTATTTTTCTTGAGACTGCATTGTTGTTTTTGTGCAAGCATGTGGATATGAAGAACTTGCAACAAACATGCTCCAACATTAATTAACATAACATAGACCACTTAAACTGGTACAACACTTTCACAGGTAACCCCCCAAAAAATACTTGCAAGCCACGCTCCCAATAAGCCACACCTCCAATATAATTTCCCAGTGTTCCTTGCCTTTTAAGTTGGACTGTATTTGTTAGTGACAGAGACATGTTTGTATAATTCGTTCATTGTCAGTCACGTGGAGTTCACCTATTGAGTTCCTAGTGTAGGCAAATGTTAGCATTAAAATGTAACTGTTTATGACAATACATTATATACACTGCTCAAAAAAATAAAGGGACCACTTAATTAAACAACACAATGTAACTCAAAGTCAATCGCACTTCTTTGAAATCAAACTGTCCACTTAGGAAGCAACACTGATTGACAATAAATTTCACATGCTGTTGTGCAACTGGACTAGACAACAGGTGGAAATTATAGGCAATTAGCAAGACCCCCCCAATAAAGGAGTGGTTCTGCAGGTGATAACCACAGACCACTTCTCAGTTCCTATGCTTCCTGGCTGATGTTTTGGTCACTTTTGAATGCTGGCGGTGCTTTCACTCTAGTGGTAGCATGAGACGGAGTCTACAACCCACACAAGTGGCTCAAGTAGTGCAGCTCATCCAGGATGTCACATCAATGCGAGCTGTGGCAAGAAGGTTTGCTAGACCTCATGTGGCTGGAGTGTGTCAGCAGTTCCTGCAAGAGGAAGGCATTGATGCTATGGACTGGCCCGCTAACAGATCTACCCCTTACTAGATTTACTTTCTATGTGAAGATTACCCAAAAGGTTAGATAGATGCTCTATCCTATCGGGACAAGAGGAATACCTATGTAAGAATGCTGTTCATTGACTATAGCTCAGCATTCAATACCATAGTACCGTCCAAGCTCATCAGTAAGCTCAAGGTCTCACCCTATGCAACTGGGTCCTGGACTTCCTGAGGGGCCGCCCCCAGATAGTGAAGGTAGGAAACAACACCTCCACTTTGCTGATCCTCAACACTGGGGCCCCACAAGGGTGCATGCTCAGCCCCCTCCTATACTCCCTGTTCATCCATGACTGCATGGCCACGCATGCCTTCAACTCAATCATCAAGTTTGCAGACAACACAACAAGAGGCTGAAGAAATTTGGCTTGGCCCCTAAGACCCTCACAAACTTTTACAGATGCACAATTGAGAGCATCTTGTCGGGCTGCATCACCACCTGGTACGGCAACTGCACCGCCTCAACAGCAGGGCTCGCCAGAGGGTGATGCAGCCTCCCCAAATCACCGGGGGCACACTTCTGCCCTCCAGGACACCTACAGCACCAAATGACTGTTCACCCCAGAGCAGGAGACCCGCATTGTAAATATGGTCAATGCAAATAACTGCATCAGACTCAGAGAACTGCAGGACCACATAATGGTAGATAACACCATATTCCAAAATGTCACCAGAGTGAGTCTCTGCAGTGTCTCGTCTACTGTAAAGCAGTATAATTAGGATGAAGCAGCTATACAGAGTCCCTTTGGAAAGAAACTCAGACCGTGTAAAACAACTGAGATATGAATATGTGCAGATAAGCTATACTATCCTACTGGTACTGGATCTGGAAGTGTATGGTGCTACATCATGTTGACTGATTGCTGTCTTTTCGTACTGCGCTACATTGTTTTGTCTTGTCTCTGTCAGAGAGTCATGGAGCTAGAAGCAGATGCAGTGCATCATGACCTAATATACTGTATGTGGTCGTGGCAGGTTTCAATCTTGCAAAAACAAGGGGCAGTGGCAGAAATATCATCGGACACCGTGCCATCATCAACGTCTCGGGACAACGTGGTGGCAACATAACAACATGTCCGGCTATTAGTCAAAACGGTGTCCTTCACCATCATGCAATCCTTGGCCCATACAACACTGCACACATTATCACATTTCTAGACACCCTCCACAACAGACTAATCCCTGATGACCAGGGGCCAGAGCAGCCCAGGTACGTTATCATCTGGGACATTTGAGTTTCCACCGGGCTGCTGTGGTCCGCAATTGGTCACCCACTTTTCATCGCACTTTTCATCGCAATCTCCCACCATACTCTCCGTTCTTGAATCCTATTGAAGAATTCTTCTCTGCATGGTGTTGGAAGGTGTCTGATCGCCAGCTCCACCAACCCCTTCTACAGGCAATGGAGGAGGCTTGAGGAGACAACAATCAGGGGTTATGCCAGGCCTGGATACGGCACTCCAGGCACTACTTCCCACGCCGCCTAGCTCAAGACAACATCGCATGTGCTGTGGATGAAGTCTTATGGCCAGACCCACAAAGAAGGCTAGCACAAATATTTGTGTTTTCTTCTACTGCGTTTATGTTGTTTGAGGAGTGTTAGAACGAATCAGAATGACTGTTCTACATGGGAATCAGAATGACTGTTCTACATGGGAATCAGAATGACTGTTCTACATGGGAATCAGAATGACTGTTCTACATGGGAATCAGAATGACTGACTGTTCTACATGGGAATCAGAATGACTGTTCTACATGGGAATCAGAATGACTGTTCTACATGGGAATCAGAATGACTGTTCTACATGGGAATCAGAATGACTGACTGTTCTACATGGGAATCAGAATGACTGTTCTACATGGGAATCAGAATGACTGTTCTACATGGGAATCAGAATGACTGACTGTTCTACATGGGAATCAGAATGACTGACTGTTCTACATGGGATTCAGAATGACTGTTCTACATGGGAATCAGAATGAATGACTGTTCTACATGGGAATCAGAATGACTGACTGTTCTACATGGGAGTCAGAATAGGTACTCACTTGGTGAAAGCCACAGGCCTTTAAAATGAAATGATTTGGTAACCACGTCTCTGTCACTAACAAATACAGTCACAGGTGGTAACTGTACAATTCACTTGAAAAAGGGCACCATAGAACATTTGCAAATTCGTCTTTGCATTATACAGTGTTAAAATTCCACCCCAAAACAATTTACTGTAACACTAAAGGTGTTAATGTCTTACACTGAGAAAACAGCGTCAGCACTAAGCAAAGTGAGTCCAGTTTACTCTAAATCATGGATTATAATTTACACTGTAGGTGTTGCATATTCCTGTCAGAATTGTGTGTGTAGGTGGCAGGGAAGTCAGGAGCAGGAGAATCAAACTTAATGAAATTGAGTTTTTTAATGATAGTAAATAAAACATAACTCCAAAACTATGAATAATAATAATAAAACAAAATGGGTACGAGGACCCGATCGCGCACCAATACAAACAACACAAAACTGAACAATAAACAATCTCTGAGAAAGACATGAGGGGAACAGAGGGTTAAATACACAACAGGTAATGAATGGGATTGAAACCAGGTGTGTAGGAAGACAAGACAAAACCAATGGAAAATGAAAAATGGATCAATGATGGCTAGAAGACCGGTGACGTCGACCGCCGAGCACCGGCCAAACAAGGAGAGGCTTTGACTTCGGCAGAAGTCGTGACAATTCCTCTACAGTAGAGATACGCAAACACCACAATCAAGTTAATTTGAACACTGTAAGAGTTGAATGGGGAACCCTGCAACAAGGTGTTATTTTAACACCAGTACAGTGGGTCTCGTGTTCACTGAAAATAGTGTAAATTTAACACTTTCAGAGTTAAATGTACACCATTGATTTTGCTGTGTGCTACAGGGAGGATGTTGGATCTAGTAAAGCCAGCTTAATGTCAAACTGTGCTGAGCCATGAATGTCAAGCTTGCTGCTTAATCATAACTAATAAAGCATTAATTCTCTCTGGTATCTTTAGTCTTGTTTCACTCACAAACACACACACACACACCTTTCATATTTTGGCAGCCACATTCTCCATCTTTGGACAAAGACGATAACCCCAGAGCTGATTTCTCTGCTCATCTGCCTTCCCTGGAACCCCCGACCAGCCATATCCTTACCTCACTCCTTCATACCAACAGCTCATACTACTACTCATACATTCACCTTCTATTTCCCTCACCACACACATGGTCCCACGGGACCAGAGAGCACATGTGCATGTGTGCACGTGTGTGTGCGTGCCTCCATGCCTGTGTGTGTGTGTATACAGTATGTGTGTGTACCACAGGAGGCTGCTGAGTGGAGGACGGCTCATTGTAATGGCTGGAATGGAGTAAATGGAATGGCATCTAACACATGGAAACCATGTGTTTGATCTGTTGAATACCGTTCCATTTATTCCAATCCAGCCATTACTATGCGCCTGTCCTCCCCAATTAAGGTGCCACCGGCCGCCTGTGGTGTGTTCGCATATGGCAACCTAATGGATTTCTGCTGCTACGTCTCAATGAAGCTGCCATACATCGTTACTCCTCCCCGCAGACACACACCAGGGAAAATTCAGATTGCCCATCGAAGATTTGAGGATATACTCCTTCTCTCTTTTGCGGAGAGTCAGTGCGCCACCATGGGAGAACCAACCATACTGTCAATAAACTTGACCCATAGCCAGATCCTAATGGTACTGTGCATCTATGTTGACGAAGAGCTTACTAAACATACAATTGGTACGTTTATGTTTCGTTTGGTCTGACTGCTTATGTTTTAACAGATATAAGCAAATGTAAATGAGACCAACTGGAGAGTATTTGAGCTACTCCATGCTAGAGTGGCAGCGTTGCTGGCAGACAGTAGTGTTCTTTACTTTGATGATGCCGCGCTCCGCAGATGTCCCAACCAACCAACTGTCTGATGCAGCGTTGAAGCTGAGGCGAGCAACACAGACACACCTTGGGCTTCGCAGTGCCTTAAACATACTGTGTTTGTCATTACAATGCCGCGGTATACAATTAAATTATGAAGATTAATGATGTGCAGACCCGGGGTAGATTATAGCTTTGTTTACCTCAATAAAAGGCCACCCATAAGCGGCCAGCCAAAACCAACCTGAGTTTCCCTATAGCAACAGCGACCACGCCCAACCACTAGGTGCACTCTCACGTGATAACAGCCTACACAGGCCTGCTGGGATGGATACAGTACACACATACACACACACACAGAGAAGGGAGGGAACCCACCCATAAGAAACAGCGTAGTGAGAAGAAAACCAATGCCAACACGCAACTGTAACAGAACAAAGTAACAGAAGAAGGATGCCCATTACCCTCAGCCCTGCCTCTCTCATTCGTTATATGCTGTATTCACATTCACCAGCCTCAATGGGAATTCACTGGGTTGATGGCTGTCAAAGAAAATATATTAGTCACTTGTTATGACATCTGCACAATCATTCCAGTGATACTTGAAACACGAGTAGGATGTTGTTTCTATTGAAAAGTGGATTTGGAATACATTCCCTGGATGACATCATTTTGTTTACTTTCTAAAGACATTGTGGCAGTAAAAACATTGATGAATTGAAAAGGCGATGACAAATGTCAGGTAGCTCATTCTTTTCGCTTGAGGTAGACTTCAGAATATAGATGGGCATAAATATTGACTGAGTAAAAGGCTGTTAGGGCTATCCTTCCTATGGGCTCACATCAATTATCATATCTTTACCTGTCTTAGCACAGTATACACTGAGTATACAAAACATTATGAACATGCTCCTCACAAATTAAATCCACTTCAATCAGTGTAGATGCAGAGGAGGAGACAGGTTAAAGAAGGATTTTGAATCCTTGAGACAATTGAGACATGAATTCTGTGTGCCATTCAGAGGGTGAATGGGCAAGACAAAAAATGTAAGTGCCTTTGAACGGGGGTATGGTAGTAGGTGCCAGGAATATTGAGGTTGTTCTGAGGGCGGGAGGGGGTGGGGGTACAAAAATATTAGGAAGGTGTTCTTAATGTTTTGTACACCCAGTGCATATCACTATAAAGAAACATTTCATTTGACCTATTCAATCTATTGCTACAGACAGAACCTGCCAATGACAACCTCACTATAACTTTCCAAGAACTGTACTTCTTATGACTCATGACACACATACATCTACAGTAGAAGACATTTCAACCCCAGACACTTCATTACGACAGCGATCATTTTATCAAAGCAGAGTTTTGTTCTGGTTGACTGGCTGAGGTAAGATAATGGCTCAGGTGTAACTCTGCACCTTCTGACAGAAAAATAAACACCACTTGTGTGTGCTCTCACGCGTGGCTAACATCACTGGGCCCAGCACTGTCGAAGACAATCACGGGATAGCTTTGTGTAATCTTAGCAAATCTGGAATCAAGTTGTGCGTACAACTTGTGATGATTTGTTCATGCCTCACTCTGTCTTTAAGGTCTGTCTCTTCATTGGGGTTTGACACTTTGTTGTATTTTGATTAGCTGTTGTCTTAGCGCAGGGTTAGAGTCATTGACTGACGGAACTGGGAGGTCCTGAGAGTGAATGGAGGTACTGTGAGGAGTCTCTGATGTGTTTCAATCTTCAATAGGCAGGGCCTGTGTTGGCATTGGGGATACAGTTGTAGATTGATCTGATGATGAGTAAAGAGAAGATGGATATGTGGACCCACTGGGAGAGGTCATCTTTGACCTGTTCGATCCTGTTCTACCTTGAGATGTCTGGTAGTCAAATTCACTGTACGACCACCATGCAGAAGCACAAAAAAAACACATTCCCTTTAAGTCTGTTAATGGTACCTGAAACAATACAACTTTACTATGTGGAGTCATTAAAAAAAATGTGTCAGACAATGTGTGTGTACAATATACAGTTGAAGTCAGAAGTTTACATACACTTAGGTTGGAGTCATTAAAACCTGCTTTTCAACCACTCCACAAATTTCTTGTTAACAAACTATAGTTTTGGCAAGTCGGTTAGGACATCTACTTTCTGCATGACACATCATTTTCCCAACAATTGTTTACAGACAGATTATTTCAATTACAATTCACAGTATCACAATTCAAGTGGGTCAGAAGTTTACATACACTAAGTTGACCGTGCCTTTAAACAGCTTGGAAAATTCCAGAAAATGATGTCATGGCTTTAGAAGCTTCTGATAGGCTAATTGACATAATTTGGAGGTGGAGGTGTACCTGTGGATGTATTTCAAGGCCTACCTTCAAACTCAGTGCCTCTTTGCTTGACATCATGGGAAAATCAAAAGAAATCAGCCAAGACCTCAGAAAAAAAATTGTAGACCTCCGCAAGTCTGGTTCATCCTTGGGAGCAATTTCCAAATGCCTGAAGGTACCACATTCATCTGTACAAACAATAGTATGCAAGTATAAACACCATGGGGCCATGCAGCCGTCATACCGCTCAGAAAGGGGACGCGTTCTGTCTCCTAGAGATTAATGTAATTTGGTGCGAAAAGTGCAAATCAATCCCAGGACAACAGCAAAGGACCTTGTGAAGATGCTGGAGGAAACAGGTACAATGTATCTATATTCACAGTAAATCAATTCCTATATCGACATAACCTGAAAGGCCGCTCAGCAAGGAAGAAGACAACGATCGTACTTTTTGGAGAAATGTCCTCTGGTCTGAAGAAACAAAAAAAGAACTGTTTGGCCATAATGACCATCGTTATGTTTGGAGGAAAAAGGGGGAGGCTTGCAATCCGGAGAACACCATCCCAACCGTGAAGCATGGAGGTGGCAGCATCATGTTGTGGGGGTGCTTTGCTGCAGGAGGGACTGGTGCACTTCACAAAATAGATGGCTTCATGAGGATCGAAAATTATGTGGATATATTGAAGCAACAGACATCAGTCAGGAAGTTAAAGCTTGGTCGCAAAAGCACCAAGCATACTTCCAAAGTTGTGGCAAAATGGCTTAAGGACAACAAAGTTAAGGTATTGGAGTGGCCATCACAAAGCCCTGACCTCAATCCCGTAGGATATATGTGGACAGAACAGAATTTTTCGAGCAAGGAGGCCTACAAACCTAACTAAGTCACACCAGCTCTGTCAGAACATGGGCCAAAATTCACCCAACTTATTGACTCTGTACACATTGACTCTGTACCATAATACACTGTATATTGCCTCCACATTGACTCTGTACCGGTACCCCCTGTATATAGCCTCCACATTGACTCTGTACCATAATACTCTGTATATAGCCTCGCTATTGTTATTTTACTGCTGCTCTTTAATTATGATTATTTATTGTTTTTTAGGTATTTTTCATAAAATGCATTGTTGGTTAGGGGCTCGTAAGTAAGCATTTCACGATACCTGTTGTATTCGGCGCATGTGACAAATAACATTTGATTTGATGTGTGTGTCTTCGTGTTTATGTGTCTTTGTGCGCATGCATCCGTGTGTGCCTTTGTACCTGTACTCATATTGGTGTATTTGTATGTGTCTGTACATCTTAGTCCTTTAATCAAACAGAGCTCATATGAATATCCACTGACGTACGAAGACAGAGAAGATGCACAGAGAGAAACCATCCTTATTACCAACCCAGGTTACCTCTACCCTGGTTCTCCCTCACAACCACTGTTTGATGTTCTGGATGAGAGCCTCTGTTGGTTCATTGTAGCTGCAGCCTGCAGCTGGGAAAGACATGCCTTTATAAGCACCACAGGTTGTGTCATGTCTAAAGGCCCGCCCAGACTACAATTTTAACCATCTTATGCCACAATGTTGCCGTCCCAGACAAAATTTCCACCTTGTGGTCAAAATCTTAGGTGGTAAACGATTGTTGGACGTCTTGGCTCGTTCAGTGTGAAAGGGACTAGGTCTGACTATTAAGTACCACTACATGGGACCTTAGGCTCCAACAAAGTTCTGGCAAGGTGTCAGAATTGTTTTGCCTTCATCGTGTAGTGTGGCTGATCCTGGTAGCCCTGGTTCTCACGGACACAGGAGTATATATTGTCTGCCTGTGTGACGTAGGATGTGAAATCTGACACCACTTGAAGCTCTTCCGGTGCCGACAGAGATGGCCGCCTCGCTTCGCGTTCCTAAGAAACTATGCAGTATTTTTCATTTTTTTTATGTGTTATTTCTTACAACGTTACCCCAGAAAATCTTAGGTTGTATTACATACAGTCGGGAGGAACTATTCGATATAAGCACAAGGTCAATTCACCAACATTACGACCAGGAATACGACTTTCCCGAAGCGGATCCTCTGTTTGGCCTACCACCCAGGACAATGGATCAGATCCCAGCCGGTGACCCAAAACAACGGAGCCGTAGAAGGGGCAGACGGAGCGGTCTTAGAGTCAGGCTCCGTATACAGGCACATCGCACACCGCTCCCGAGCATACTACTCGCCAATGTCCAGTCTCTTGACAACAAGGTAGACGAAATCCGAGCAAGGGTAGCATTCCAGAGAGACATCAGAGACTGTAACGTTCTTTGTTTCACGGAAACATGGCTCACTCGAGACACGCTATCTGAGTTGGTACAGCCACCTGGTTTCTTCACACATAGCGCCGACAGAAACAAGCATCTCTCTGTTAAGAAGAAGGGTGGGGGTGGGGGTGCATGCCTTATGATTAACATGGTGTGATCATAACAACACACAGGAACTCAAGTCCTTTTTTTCACCTGACTTAGAATTCCTCACAATCAAATGCCGACCACATTATCTACCAAAATAATTATCTTCGATCATAATCACTGTCGTGTATATTCCCCCCCAAGCAGACACACCGACGGCCCTGAAAGAACTTAATTCGACTCTATGTAAACTGGAAACCACATATCCTGAGGCTGCATTCATTGTAGCTGGGGATTTTAATAAGGCTAATCTGAAAACAAGGCTCCCCAAATTCTATCAGCTACCAGGGCTGGCAAAACCCTAGACCATTGTTATTCTAACTTCCGCAACGCATATAAGGCCCTCCCCCACCCTCCCTTTGGAAAAGCTGACCACGACTCAATTTTGTTGCTCCCAGCCTATAGACAGAAACTAAAACAGGAAGCACCCGTGCTCAGGTCTGTTCAACGGTGCCAATCGGATTCCACGCTTCCAGATTGCTTTGATCACGTGGACTGTGATATGATATGCATTGCGGCGAACAACAACGACGAATATGCTGATTCGGTGAGCGAGTTTATTAGCAAGTGCATCGGTGATTTTGTCTATTAAAACATTCCCCAAACTGAAACCGTGAAAGCAGTATTCACACAAAACTGAAAGCACGAACCACTGGTTTTAATCAGGATAAGGTGACCGGAAACATGACCGAATACAAACAGTGTAGCTATTCCCTCCGCAAGGCAATCAAACAAGCTAAGCTTCAGTATAGAGACAAAGTGCAGTCGCAATTCAACTGCTCAGACAAGAGAGGTATGTGTCAGGGTCTACAGTCAGTCACGTACTACAAAAAAAAAAAGAGCCCCGTCGCAGACCACGATGTCTTGCTCCCAGACAGACTAAACAACCTTTTTGCTCACTTTGAAGACAATACTCTGTCACTGACATGGCCCGCTACCAAAACCTGCGGGCTCTCCTTCAATGTAGCCAACGTGAGTAAAACATTTAAACGTGTTAACCCTCGCAAGGCTGCAGGCCCAGTCGGCATCCCCGGCCGCGTCCTCAGAGCATGCGCAGACCAGCTGGCTGGTGTGCTTACAGACATATTCAATCAATCCTTATCCAAGTCTGCTGTTCCCACATTGTCAAGTTCTTTCAAAATCGAACCCAGAAGCAGACCAGGACAAGGAGAGTAGGAAGAAGGTGAGTATTTATTTACAAGTGAATGTGAATGGGTAGATATATCCAGGTGGCGTAGCGGGCAGCGGTGGTGAGTTGATGGGAGTAAATAGGTGGATCCAATGGGGTAGCGGAATCCTCCGACGACCAGGCGGGAATGGGGTAAATGATCCGGGTGAGTAACTGAAGACAGAACAAACGGAGGTAAGTTTAAGGCAAGCAATACGTAAAAAACAACAAAACAAATTCTATCCAACTTGAGGCTGATACTATGGCACAACATACTGTTCGTGGCTAACGATCCGGCAGGGAATGGATGTCAGGTCAGAGCTTTTGAAGGGGAGAGGTGATGATCAGGACAGGTGTGCAGATTACTGATGGGATACAAGTGCGGGTGAACATCGATCTCCCAACAAGCTAATTCGCCCAGCAACCAGACAGGGTGCGTTCCAGGACACCGGAGACACACTCCAGAACAGAAACACAGGCAAACACAGACTCAGGAAGCGGGATTCGTGACACACATGCTTCAAGAGGACCACCATTATTCCTGTTCCCAAGAAAGCTAAGGTAACTGAGCGAAATGACTACCGTCCTGTAGCACTCACTTTCGACATCATGAAGTGCTTTGAGAGACTAGTCAAGGACCATATCACCTCCACCCTGCCTGACACCCTAGACCCACTCCAATTTGCTTACCGCCCCAATAGGTCCACAAACGACGCAATCGCAATCACACTGCACACTGCCCTAACCCATCTGGACAAGAGGAATACCTATGTAAGAATGCTGTTCATCGATTACAGCTCAGCGTTTAACACCATAGTACCCTCCAAACTCGTCATTAAGCTTGAGACCCTGGGTCTCGACCCCGCCCTGTGCTACTGGGTCTTCCTGACGGGCCGCCACCAGGTGGTGAGGGTAGGTAACAACATCTCCACCCCTCTGATCCTCAACACTGGGTCCCCACAAGGGTGCGCTCTCAGCCCTCTCCTGTACTCCCTGTTCACCCACGACTGCGTGGCTATGCACGCCTCCAACTAAATCATCAAATTTGCAGACGACACTACAGTGGTAGGCTTGATTACCAACAACGACGAGACGGCCTACAGGGAGGAGGTGAGGGCCCACTCAATGTCAACAAAACAAAGGAGATGATCGTGGACTTCAGGAAACAGCAGAGGGAGCAGCCCCCTATCTACATTGACGGGACAGTAGTGGAGAGGGTGGAAAGTTTTAAGTTCCTCGGCGTATGCATCACAGACAAACTGAAATGGTCCACCCACACAGACAGCGCGGTGAAGAAGGCTTAGCAGTGCCTCTTCAACCTCAGGAGGCTGAAGAAATTCGGCTTGTCACCAAAAACACTCACAAACTTTTACAGATGCACAATCGAGAGCATCCTGTCAGGCTGTATCACCGCCTGGTACGGCAACTGCTCCGCCCATAACTGTAAGGCTCTCCAGAGGGTAGTGAGGTCTGCACAACGCATCACCGGGTGCACATTACCTGCCGTCCAGGACACCTACACCACCCGATGTCACAGGAAGGCCAAAAAGATCATCAAAGACAAAAACCACCCGAGCCACTGCCTGTTTACCCCGCTATCATCCAGAAGGTGAGGTCAGTACAGGTGCATCAAAGCGGGGACCGAGAGACTGAAAAACAGCTTCTATCTCAAGGCCATCAGACTGTTAAACAGCCATCACTAACTTTGAGTGGCTGCTGCCTACATACTGACTCATCTCTAGCCACTTTAATAATGGAAAATTTGATGTAATCAATTTATCACAATACACTTTATATAATGTTTACATACCCTACATTACTCTCATATGTATATACTGTACTCTATACCATCTACTGCATCTTACCTATGCCGTTCGGGCATCACTCATTCATATATTTTTATGTACATATTCATATTCATTCCTTTACACTTGTGTGTATAAGGTAGTTGTTGTGAAATTGTTAGGTTATGTTACTTGTTAGATATTACTGCATGGTCGGAACTAGAAGCACAAGCATTTCGCTGCACTCGCATTAACATCTGCTAAACATGTGTATGTGACAAATACATTTGATTTGATTTGGATGTCCCTCTTACCATTTAATTCGCTCTTCTGACTGTCCATCTCTTGGCTGAACCCTACATCACAGCCACTGGCAAAGCACGTGCTTTAGGAAATATGCACATTTTCTCTAACACTAAACATACAAATATGTATTTTACATTTTTAATGAAGGTGAAATCTTACAGTACCCATTTCATAACTATATTATACTATATTTAGAAAACATAAGTCATTTCAAGGAAATACATAATACAAAATATATATTTTGGATATATTTTTTGCATATTTTTACTTTGTACTTGAGCTTGTGTCCTCAAAAGTGACTTCACCTCAGCAAACTATTTTTTTACCAGAAAGATGAGATTTAAACCTTTCTTGGAGTATGCAGAATTACTAGTTATTGTTTATGGCCCTTTCATGATAAATAATTACATTTGGGGATTTCTTAGGTTACGTTTTAGATTACATTTAGTTAGATTTAACTGGTTTTAAAGTTTGTATGTGAAAACTATTTCAAAGATGCATACTTTCAGTTTTTCCGAACTCACTTGGGAGGCTAGTGCTGCTGGTGCGGGCACATGCCCAGATCAAGTACACTGTTGCAGTTGACGAAGCCTCCGTCGGCTAACGTAGCCTCGCAGGCCAATCGCAGAATGAGACAACAGAACTGAAGCAGATCATAGAATCTGGCCTGGTTGATATCAAGATTTTAATTTGGGAACATCAGATAGTTTGACGTGTCATAATCGTAAAAGACTGAATCCGACGTACAGTGTGGGAAGGCCTTAACTGCTGTAGCCTACATCATGCATTACCTAAGGTACATAGTCATCATGGGAGGTGGATACAGTACACACTAACTGGCTTGACTGTGCTATACAGTATCAGTGGAGTACAGTGTACAGAAAATGTACTGGATAGACCATTCAACTACAGATCATAAAAGTAAGCATGGCCAAAAATAAAACATCCTTTGCCATTTTATTTTACTAGGCAAGTCAGTTAAGAACAAATTCTTATTTTCAATGACGGCCTAGGAACAGTGGGTTAACTGCCTGTTCAGGGGCAGAAAGACAGATTTATATCTTGTCAGCTCGGGGGTTTGAACTTGCAACCTTCCGGTTAGTAGTCCAACGCACTAGGCTACCCTGCCGCCATTCTGTTAGATTAACAGGAAACAATAATAACGATTATTCTATTTACGTTTAACCTTTTGTTTAAAGGAGGATTATTTGAACATGTACAGTATGTTGACCTATTTTTGATCAAATAAAATGTGTTTTCTAAGCAACAAAATGTATATCATTACTGAATGAAAAACATTGACAATGAACGTCATGGCGCCACACAAAATAAAACAAAACACTTTCTCTTTACAATCACGAGAGAAAAAAACACACCATTGGAACTACCTTCAGTAAATTCTTCTTATTTGCTATCTCGCTTGACCTTATTTAACCTTGTGCCCCTTTCTTCCAGCCTAGCCCCCAGCCTTTATGCATTCTCCATGAGTGGCATCCATCCGGATTGATCCAGGGGTCCATGTAGCCTAATTGGAACCAGGCCTTGCCAATTACCCTCTGGTTGCTCCCCAGTCCCCAGCCCATATGGATAGGAGGGGCCTGGTCATGGATAAGTATGTATGTATGACACGAAGACCTGTGATTTCCCTGGGTGCCTGTTCTTAGCCTGCTTCGCATTGGGAGGAATTGTCTCTCCAAGGGTGGGCTTGTTTAACACAGACATCAAAGACATACGTTGTTTTGACCGACAGAGATGTTCATGTTCTGAGTCTCAGACATCTGACTGACAGACAGACTGTGAGAGCTAAGCACTCAACTTAAGCACACAATTTAGGCTAGCTGAGAATCAGAGAATCGGAGTATCTTTCCAATGATCAAAATCTGTAGTTTTTTTGACCGTATGCTAAATGACAAAGTTACATTTATTTGACGTATTAATAAAACATAGGCCTATAGAATTGCCTCGGCCATTTGAGTTAAATGATACAGATTCAGGATCTTAATTTGAGCAAGTTTGCTATAGCAGGTGTTACGACCGTTGTTGGAATGAGACCAAGGTGCGGCGTGGTGGGGGTACAGTTTCCTTTAATGTTAGAAATGTAGCCAACTAAAACGACCGTGAAGCTGACTAGGGCTATACAGGCCACTAACACAGACAACTACCCACAACATACAAAAGGAAAAAGGCTGCCTAAGTATGATTCCCAATCAGAGACAACGATAGACAGCTGTCCCTGATTGAGAACCATACCCGGCCAAAACATAGAAATACAAAACATAGTATGCCCACCCCACATCACACCCTGACCTCACCAAATAGAGAAATAAAACGACTCTCTAAGGCCAGGGCGTGACCGCCGGCAAATAATCCTGCAGTAACAGGAATATGAATTATGTGGATTATAAACAATGGACATTTTTGTAGTTGTTGATAAATCTTTCGTAAAGGCTGAAATACATTACACAATTTGTGCACGGCCTACGTGCTCTTACGATTGGAGAACCTGTGTGACATTTAACAATTCAGTCAGGCCAAATTGTAGTGAACTAGTAATCGGTATAGTACATACGGAGTGGGACCTCCGCGGCAGTACGATCATTGATAAAAGAATATACAGATTAACTTGACACCTGAAGCGGACATGGTGGCTTAGCAGGAATATCAGCGTATCGTGAACCAAAAGGTTGTGAGGACATGTTGAATAATTACTGTGTGAATGAACATGCACAATGTCATCACGTGTGTCAAATGTTCCTGCAACGTTCCCATGAAACGTGTCTAGAACATTAATGTCTTAGGTTCTGGGAACATGGCAACCGTGTTCGGTGTATATTTGGTGGGACGTTGATGGAATATTCTCCTACCCCACAGAAAACTGGACGCATGGATATTCTCATTAACCTGTCTAGAACATTAATATCGTAAATTCAGAGAGCATGGCAACCATGAAGGCGAGGTCAGTACAGGTGCATCAAACTGGGGACCGAGAGACTGAAAAACAGCTTCTTTCTCAAGGCCATCAGACTGTTAAACAGCCATCACTAACTTTGAGTGGCTGCTGCCAAAATACTGACTCATAGCCACTTTAATAATTTTTATTTTTTATTTTTTTATTTTACCTTTATTTAACCAGGTAGGCAAGTTGAGAACAAGTTCTCATTTACAATTGCGACCTGGCTAAGATAAAGCAAAGCAGTTCGACAGATACAACGACACAGTTACACATGGAGTAAAACAAACATACAGTCAATAATACAGTATAAACAAGTCTATATACAATGTGAGCAAATGAGGTGAGAAGGGAGGTAAAGGCAAAAAAGGCCATGGTGGCAAGGTAAATACAATATAGCAAGTAAAACACTGGAATGGTAGTTTTGCAATGGAATAATAAAACATTGGATGTAATAAATGTATCACTAGCCACTTTAAACAGTGCCACTTTATATAATGTTTACATACCCTACATTACTCATCTCATATGTATATACTGTACTCTATACCATCTACTGCATCTTGCATATGCCGTTCGGCCATCGCTCATCCATATATTTTTATGTACATATTCGTATTCATTCCTTTACACTTTTGTGTATAAGGTAGTTGTTGTGAAATTGTTAGATAACTTGTTAGATATGGTCGGAACTTTAAAGCACAAGCATTTCGCTACCCTCGCATTAACCTCTCTGAACCATCCATCCCGGATCTGATATATTTGTCATCAGCAACGCTGAATAGCATAGCGCCACAGTCAAATAATATTAATAGAAAATATAGTCACTGGGGAGGCTATATACAGGGGGTACTGGTACCGAGTCAGTGTGGAGGCTATATACAGGGGGTATCGGTACAGAGTCAATGTGGAGGCTATATACAGGGGGTACCGGTACCAAGTCAATGTGGGAGGGTACAGGTTAGTCAAGGTAATTTGTAAAGTGATTATGCATAGATAATACAGAGCGAGTAGCAGCAGTGTAAAACAAAGGGACACGGGGGGGAGTCAATGTAAACAGTCCGGGTGGCCATTTGATTAGTTGTTCAGCGGTCCTATTTCTTGGGGGTAGAAGCTGTTAAGGAACCTTTTTTACCTAGACTTAGCGCTCCGGTGACTGGAGTCTGACAATTTTTGGGGCCTTCATCTGACACTGCCTGGTATAGAGGTCCTGGATGGCAGGAAGCTTGGCCCCAGTGATGTACTGGGCCGTACGCACTACCCACTGTAGTGCCTTGCGGTCGGAGGAGGAGCTGTTGCCATTCCAGGCAGTGATAAAACCGGTCAGGATGCTCTCAATGGTGCAGCTGTAAAACATTTTGAGGATCTGGGGACCCATGCCAAATATTTTTTGTCTCCTGAGGGGGAAAAGGTGTTGTCGTGCCCTCTTCACAACTGTCTTGGTGTGTTTGGACAATGATAGTTTGTTGATGATGTGGGCACCAAGGAATTTGAAACTCTCGACCCACTCCACTTCAGTCCACAATCAGCTCCGTTGTCTTGCTCACATTGAGAGAGAGGTTGTTGTCCTGGCACCACACTAGTAGGTCTCTGACCTCCTCCCCATAGGCTTTCTCATTGTTGTCGGTGATCAGGCCTACCAAACTTTATGATGTGTTGGAGTCATGCTTGGCCAGACAATCATTGGTGAATAGGGAGTACAGGAGGGGACTGTGCACGCATCCCTGAGGGGCCCCAGTGTTGAGGATCAGCATGGCAGATGTGTTGTTGCAGGTGATTCTCTGTCCTAAGGTGGAGTCACAAGTTCAGGTCCAGTTGACCATGGCTCTTGCCCCTGGTCTGGTCTCTGAGGTGAGGTGATGTGAGGGGGTGTGAAATGAGAAGGGAGGCAGAACAGTGGGTAAGTCAGAAGGTACAGTCATAATTAGTTGGCCTTAACTACAATTTCTTTCCATTTTAATGCGTTTGAGCCAATTAGTTGTGTTGTGACAAGGTAGGGGTGGTAAACAGAAGATAGCTCTATTTAGTAAAAGACCAAGTCCATATTATGGCAAGAACAGCTCAAATGAGCAAAGATAAATGACAGTCCATCATTACTTCAAGACATGAAGGTCAGTCAACACGGAACATTTCAAGAACTTTGAAAGTTTCTTCAAGTGCAGTCGCAAAATCCATCAAGCGCTATGATGAAACTTGCTCTCATGAGGAGCGCCACAAGAAAGGAAGAACCAGAGTTACCTCTGCTGCAGAGAATAAGTTAATTAGAGTTAACTGCACCTCAGATTGCAGCCCAAATAAATGCTTCACAGAGTTCAAGTAACAGACACATCTCAACATCAACTGTTCAGAGGAGACTGCGTGAATCAGGCCTTTATGGTCGAATTGCTGCAAAGAAACCACTACTAAAGGACATCAATGAGAAGAAGAGACTTGCTTGGGCCAGGAGACAGGAGCAATGAGCATTAGACTGGCGGAAATCTGTCCTTTGGTCTGATGAGTCCAAATTTGAGATTTTCGATTCCAACCACTGTGTCTTTGTGAGAGTTGGTGAACGAGTTGGTGATCTTCGTATGTGTGGTTCCCACCGTGAAGCATGGAGGAGGAGGTGTGATGGTGTGGAGGTGTGCTTAGTGGGACTATCATTTGTTTTTCAACAGGACAATGACCCAAAACACACCTCCAGGCTGTGTAAGGGTTATTTGACCAAGAAGGAGATGACATGTCCTCCAGAATAACCCGACCTCAACCCAATTGAGATAGTTTGGGATGAGTTGGACTGCAGAGTGAAGTAAAAGCAGCCATCAGGTACACAGCATATGTAGGCACTCCTTCAGGACTGTTGTAAAAGCATTCCTCATGAAGCTGGTTGACAGAATCCTAAGAGTGTGCAAAGCTGTCATCAAGGCAAAGGGTGGCTACTTTGAAGAATCTCAAATCTCAAATATATTTTGATTTGTTTAACACTTTTGATTCCATATGTGTTATTTCATAGTTTTGTTGTCTTCACTATTATTCACCAATGTAGAAAATAGTAAAAACAAAGAAATACCCTTGAATGAGTAGGTGTGTCCAAACTTTTGACTGGTACTGTATGTTTACCAGTTTCTTGAAAAACTTTGCAAATGCAACTTATTTCTAGAAATAGTCTATTCTCTCCTTTTAAATTGACACTCTTATCCAGAGCAACTCAGAGTAGTGGGTGAATACAGTTTCAAACTGTCCCCTGTGGGAATCAAACCCACAACTCTAACATTTTAAGTGCCATGCTCTACCAACTGACCTACATCATCACATCACATTGTCACAAACCACTTGATATCTCAATGTACTCAATTACTGCATTGTTTTTCTTCATGGTGATAGAAAGTCTACAGGTACAAACCTAGATGACCAGCCTATGTACCATAATGTAATGTATATTTAAATTAAGTGGTTTGTAAGGATGGTAAATTAATACTGCACAAAAATCTAGAAAGATATTTGATCTAGAAAGATATTTCATTTGATGTTTTGTGTGTCTTTGCCCATAATTTTGCACCTTTTGATGTACATTTTTGAGGACAGGGTTTTTGTTCTTTCTGGATTCTATTAGAATGATGATCACAGAGAAAGGGACAAGGCAACTATTACAATTCCAACTAATGAATCCTGCAAGATGCTGTTCTTAATTATACAACTACCTTTTTTTTGCAAAAGCAGAGATGCTGAAAACATGTTTTTGCCTGCACTACATATGTCTATATCAGTCCCCTAATACTAGTAAAGGGCCAGTACATTACTTTTGTGAGAAAAAATATATATGTATGGGCTTGGTCAAATGTGGTGCACTTTAATAGGGAATAGAGTGCAATTTGGGATGTAGCCTCTGTGATGCCTCTGAGGTAATCCTATTACCTCAAATAGTCATCATTCTAAGTCAGTGTCTTTATGGGGAAGTCTGCAATTTAAGTCAATTGCTGTACCACCACCTTTAATTTTCTTTCAATGGACTGGAATGCAACAGTCATCAAATGAACAGGCAGTTAACCCACTGTTCCTAGGCCGTCATTGAAAATAAGAATTTGTTCTTAACTGACTTGCCTAGTTAAATAAAGGTAAAACAAACAAAAAATCTGGTCACTTTAAATGTTGCACCTTACTTAGAACAAAGTCAATGAAGTAACTCTTGCCAGCGAGTAATGTTGAAAGAAAATTTGACTAGGGTCCATAGGGCTCTGGTCAAATGTAGTGCACCAGATAGGGAATAGGATGCCATAAAGGACATAACCAAGGACTTTCAAGCCGCGCAGCGCTATTTTTCAGGAAGTGACACGTGTGATGGGGATACATTTACCCTCACGCCCACATTTGTGCAGCCAGGAAGGATCTTCGTGCCAACATTTTCCTGGTTGGTTCGAGCATGAGCTGGACGCGCAGTCTGAGCTATCATTGTCCGTGATTACATCCTGCTTACGTGTAGTTTACCATGGTACACCACACCAAGGGATATACATTCATAAAACATTCACCACCGCGCTTCGTTTATACTCATTGTCCCGATGTAAACGCAATGAGGGTGCAAAGTGTCATATAAATATTTCAGAGTGGAAATTGTCAAGGCCAGCGGCGGGCAGATTTCATCAAACAATTCCTAAATGAGAGAAGTTTGTCTGAACTTGTTGAGGCAACAACTAAACAAGATGGCGGCTCACTGTTTGATTAGGAGAAACTGCAGTGCCCAGAAAGATCTACTACTACAACAACTCGAGGCAGTACATCTTTAAGTAAATGTTTTGGGGAGCTGCTGTGTCCACTTCAAGTTCCTCTACAAGGAACAGTCTTGTTCGTACAGAAAGAGAACTACAGTACCAGAGATGAGAACCTTGTTTGGACTACAGTCGTGAGAGAATTGTTTTCCTGCCATTCAAACGGTTCATGGGTGTTTTACACAGCAGGGTTAAGATTGTCAGTCTTGCATCTCACAGTCTCCACTGTTCTTAAAGTTTCAAACACTTGTCTCTGACACACTGGCAGAACTTTTGGCAGGAGGTGTAGAGAGTTAGAGAGAGACACATGAGTGTGGACTCCGACATGTTTTCGTGTCACTGGCCCCGCCTGCCATTCAGAGGTATTGAACTAGCACTAAACTGTTTTGGAAGTTATTATAGCATTGAATGGCTCAAGGACAAACAGGGCCTATTCAAAAATGTCCATTGAGACAAATGGAAACTGAGTAAGCAAAGTTGAACCGGATTTGTTTGACATATCAATTCATTTCAACCACCACACCCCCTTACCGAGGTATTTGGCATGTGCGCGGGGCGTGGAAGATCTCATACAACATAACAGCCAAGGTACTGAAGGGGTACCATAACAACATGTAAATAATGACTGTGTGGAAATATTCACACAGCTCTTTTATTTGAGCCTGTGTGTGTACGTGCGTGATTGCGTACATGCACGTGTGAATTTGTGTGTGTGTGCATGTGTGTGTGTCACTGAATAACACGGAATAGAGCTAAACAAAGGCCCTGGCTATTGTCACTATTTTCTGACCACTGGGAAAGGAATACATTTCACATTTTAGTCATAAAGCAGAAGTTCTTATACAGAGCGACTTAGTGCATACATTTTCGTACATTCTCTTGTTCATATTTGTGATCTGTTACAGACACTTTGACTACTTTCGCCTAGATAACATCCCTTATCATCATAACCTTCATTTAGCATTTATTTAAGGGACAATACACAATAATCTGATAGTCAACCTGGATAGATTAGTTCCAGATTAACCAAACCCTTCATATTTGTCGTATTAAACTGGGAGGCTAAAAACGGAATACAATATTCATTCCTTGGTCTACAGTAGACCAGTGATGTATGGTGAAGTTTAACTGTGTAACTGTCTAAAACCCAATGCTCTGTACAGTGTGTGGTGCCACACCGTAGTGATATTTATGAGAAAGAGATGCTTTCTCTTGATGGCTGGTTGGGTGACTGGCTGGCTGACTGGCTGGATGAGAACACTCCCTGGGTGGTACAGTGCTTCACCTTATCAGACGGAGCTTGGCTGTTAGTCATGGGAGAGAAATCAAAGACTTGGCCTTAACATAAAACATGATTAAACATCTCCCTCTCTTTTTTTCTCTGTCTCCATCTCTCTCACACACCTGTGTTTGACAAAAATATGCACATTGAGACAGAACAAAGGCAGGATTAAACATGTCTTCCTCTCTTTTTCTCCCTCTCTCCCTCCCTCTCTCTTTCTTTCGCTTTCTCTCTCTCTCACTGCCTTTGTCGATATATTTATAGTGACAATGTCACGCTAATAGGTGGTGACACATGTCGTATTTTCTTGTTTGTCTTTTTATTTTTCAGGTACTGACTCTGTATGTAATACTTTGATTTTACAATGACGGCTTACACAAATTATTTCAGTCCGATTTGACTTATTTTACTAAGTCGTTATGGCTTAACATAGTATCTTTCATTTTTGACCTCAACATTCTTGTTGGATAGATACTTTGATAGCAAACATGCTAGCGCTGCTAGCTAGCTAATGTTAACGATGCAAAAGGCGCTAGCAAACCGGCTATGATGGATGCCTCCATCTAGTTTCCAAGAGCAGCACACCGGTAAGTCAACTTTTCTTTCAAACTTTGTAATCATCTGCTAAGTTGTTTTACATGAAATTATACTAGCTAGCTAGATAGATGTTTTGTTAAAAAGCCTATTGATGCCGTTGGTTGTTTATTTTGGCTTCAGCTAGCTAAGCTATCAACTGGCTAGCTAGGTGGATAATAATGTGGTGTACAGTAGGCTACAGTACCGTTACAGTATTACTGTAGGACAAAAATATAGACTCGTCACTTCTAGTTGGAAAGTTGGTTGATATGGTGTGCAGTAGACTACAGTACAACATTTCTAAATGATAACAACGTAGCCTTGTAACTAGCTAGTAGTTGGTTGATATGGGTTGCAGTAGACTACAGTACGACTGATTCCCTGACCTGTCAATGTTTTTAATTTGCTGTTTTTGATTTTATTATACTCTTGTGAATTCTATGATTTTTTACTAGATTACTTGTAGTTTTTCATGTTGTTTGTCTGTAATTTTTGTAATGACTTGGTGCTGCCTATCTTGGCCAGGACGCTCTTGAAAAAGAGATTTTAAACCTCAACGAGCCCTTCCTGGTTAAATAAAGGTTAAATAAAAAAAAAAAGTAGACTACAGTACAACATTACTAAATGATAACAACGTAGCCTTGTAACTAGCTAGTAGTTGGTTGATATGGGGTGCAGTAGGTTACAGTACAACTTTACTTCATTACTAAATGAGTACAACATTACTAAACATCGGGGAGGGGAATGCCCAAGGTGGGATCGAACCGTGTCTCAAAAGCAGCAGAAAAGGTCAAATAAGGTCAACAAAATGTCCATTAGGCATATACACGTCTGGCCAACTAAGCATGGTGCTTGCAATGCCAGGGTTGTGGGTTCGATTCACTACTGTAAATTGCTCTGGATAAGAGTGTCTGCTAAATGATGACAAAAAATACAACCTCATCAGTTTACTTTGTGCTGTCACGTTCAAAAGACACAGGGCAATTTGAGTGAGACATAATTGCAGATGTAAACCTCTGCTTTGTTCGGCCTTCCTGCTCCTACTCGGAGATTGGGGGTTGGCCATTGCTGTTTTAAACACATGGCTTGGACACAAAACCTCACAAAGGGATGTAATGGAAGGGTATCACCACACCAGGGTTAGGGGATTGAAGAGGGACATGGCCCAAGTCCCAAACGCCCACATCATGTCACTGCAAACCTGAAAGCGAGAACCACCACATTTAACCATTGCAAGGTGACTGGGAATATGGCAGAATACAAACAGTGTAGATTGAATGGTGCTGGAGAGGATGGTTGTCATTTTATTGGCTCTAACCAACTATTTTGCTTGTTTCTTCGCATTGTTTGTAACTTATTTTGTACATAATGTTGCTGCTACCGTCTCGAAAAGTCCTTCTGGGCATCAGAACAGCGATTACTCACCTTAAATTGGACGAATAATTTTTCTTTAATGAGTCGGAAGAGAGGGATTTACTCCAGACACCCGAAAAAGCCCTCACCCCCGTCATTCGTAGGAGAAAGAGACGGAAGGAGATCGGGGAGGATCAGGCGACGAGTGGCTAATCTGTCTTTGCCATCCTATTAGCTAATGTACAATCGCTGGAGAAGAAATTGGATGAACTAAATACTACCAACGGGACATTAAAAACTGTAATATCTTATGTTTCAATGAGTCGTGGCTGAACGACGACATGAATAACATACAGCTGGTGGGTTATACACTGTCTCGGCAGGATAGAACAGCAGCCTCTGGTAAGACAAGTGGTGAAGGTCTATGTATATTTGTAAACAACAGCTGGTGCACAATATCTAAGAAAGTCTCAAGGTTTTGTCCGCATGGGGCAGAGTATTTCATGATAAGCTGTAGACCACACTACCTACCTAGAGAGTTTTCATCTGTATTTTTCATAGCTGTCTACATACTCAAAAAGGCAAAGCGTCAATACACGACTAAGATCAAATCGTACTACCCCGGCTCCGACGCTCATCGGATGTGGTAGGGCTTGCAAACTACTACAGACTACAAAGGGAAGCACAGCCGAGAGCTGCCCAAGTTGCATGAGCTTACCATACGAGCTAAATTACTTTTATGCTCGCTTCGAGGCAAGTAACACTGAAACATGCATGAGAGCATCAGCTGTTCCCGGACGACTGTGTGATCAAGGTCTCCGCAGCCGATGTGAATAAGGCCTTTAAACAGGTCAACATTCACAAGGCTGCAGGGCCAGACGGATTACCAGGACGGGTATTCCGAGCATGCGCTGCCCAACTGTCAAGTGTCTTCACTGACATTTTCAACCTCTGCCTGTCTGAGTCTGTAATACCAACAGGTTTTAAGCAGACCACCATAGTCCCTGTGCCCAAGAACACTAAGGTAACCTTTCTAAATGGCTGTAGCCATGAAGTGCTTAGAAAGGCTGGTCATGGCTCACATCAACACCCTTATCCCAGAAACCCTAGACCCACTCCAAATTGCGTAACGCCCCAACAGATTCACAGATGATGCAATCTCTATTGCACTCCACACTGCCCTTTCACAACTGGATAAAAGGAACACCTATGTGAGAATGCTGTTCATTGACTACAGCTCAGGGTTCAACACCATAGTACCCTCAAAGCTCATCATTAAGCTCAGGGCCCTGGGTCTGAACCCTGCGCTGTGCAACTGGGTCCTGAACATCTTGACAGCCACCCCCAGATGGTGAAGGTAGGAAACAACACCTCCACTTCGCTGATCCTCAACACTGCAGACCCACAAGGGTGCGTGTTCAGCCTCCTCCTGTACTCCCTGTTCACCCATGACTGTGTGACCACGCACGCCTCCAACTCAATCATCAGGTTTGCAGATGACACAACCATAGTAGGCCTGATTACCAACAATGACGAGACAGTTTACAGAGAGGAGGTGAGAGTGTGTCCTGGGAGTGTGGTACCAGGAAAATAACCTCTCACTCAATGTCGACAAAACAAAGAAGCTGATTGTGGACTTCAGGAAACAGCAGAGGGAGCACCCCCCTATCCATATTGATGTGACCGCAGTGGTGCCGCTGGAAAGCTTCAAGTTCCTCGGTGTGCACATTACGATTCACAGATCCAAATATTAATATATTCTTAATTCCATTCCTTTACTTTAAATGTGGGTGTAGTGTGGGTATTGCTGTTAAATTGTTAGATATTACTTGTTCGTTATTACTGCACTGTTGGAGCTAGAAACACAAGCATTTCGCTACACCCGCAATAACATCTGCTAAACATGTGTATGTGACCAATACAATTTGATTTGATTTGACTCTATTGCAGCAAATTGGCCCATTTGCTACAGACAGCCTACCTTGACATAAAGAGTCAAAAATAGGCAAACAATACAAACATCTTGACTTTCTACCCACAATGTATTGTTTCCAGGTCGAGAAAACACACACATCTTTAAACAGTTCCTGACCGTGCAATGAAGATTATGGACGACTACACCAAATCCTTTCAATCCCCATTTACCCCCTCTCTCCCCCGTTTCAGAGGGACTCACTCATACATGCATACACGTCGGCTGGACCTGCACGAGCGTACGGATTTGTGTACTAAACACGCTAAAAAAAAGTAGCTACTTGGACATAAATAATGGACATTATCGATTTCTGTTGACTCCAACACGGCGGATAATTGTATTTATTTTCTGAGTGCTGTACTCAGATTATTGCATGGTTTGCTTTTTCCGTAAAGTTCTTTTGAAATCTGACACAGCGGTTGCATTAAGGAGAAGTATATCTACAGTGGGGAGAACAGGTATTTGATATACTGCCGATTTTACAGGTTTTCCTACTTACAAAGCATGTAGAGGTCTGTCATTTTTATCATAGGTACACTTCAACTGTGAGAGAAGGATCACATTCTATGATTTTTAAGTAGTTAATTTGCATTTGATTGCATGACATAAGTATTTGATCACCTACCAACCAGTAAGAATTCCATCTCTCACAGACCTGTTAGTTTTTCTTTAAGAAGCCCTCCTGTTCTCCACTCATTACCTGTATTAACTGCACCTGTTTGAACTCGTTACCTGTTTAAAAGGCACCTGTCCACACACTCAATCAAACAGACTCCAACCTCTCCACAATGGCCAAGACCAGAAAGCTGTGTAAGGACATCAGGGATAAAATTGTAGACTTGCACAAGGCTGGGATGGGCTACAGGACAATAGGCAAGCAACTTGGTGAGAAGGCAACAACTGTTGGCACAATTATTAGAAAATGGAAAAAGTTCAAGATGACGGTCAATCACCCTTGGTCTGGGGCTCCATGCAAGATCTCACCTTGGGGCATCAATGATCATGAGGAAGGTGAGGGATCAGCCCAGAACTACACGGCAGGACCTGGTCAATGACCTGAAGAGAGCTGGGACCACAGTCTCAAAGAAAACCATTAGTAACACACTACGCCGTCATGGATTAAAATCCTGCAGCGCACGCAAGGTCCCCCTGCTCAAGCCAGCGCATATCCAGGCCCGTCTGAAGTTTGCCAAAGACCATCTGGATAATCCAGAGGAGGAATGGGAGAAGGTCATGTGGTCTGATGAGACAAAAATAGAGCTTTTTGGTCTAAACTCCATTCGCCGTGTTTGGAGGAAGAGGAAGGATGAGTACAATCCCAAGAACACCATCCCAACCGTGAAGCATGGAGGTGGAAACATCATTCTTTGGGGATGCTTCTCTGCAAAGGGGACAGGACGACTGCACCGTATTGAGGGGAGGATGGATGGGGCCATGTATCGCGAGATCTTGGCCAACAACCTCCTTCCCTCAGTAAGAGCATTGAAGATGGGTCGTGGCTGGGTCTTCCAGCATGACAACGACCCGAAACACACAGCCAGGGCAACTAAGGAGTGGCTCCATAAGAAGCATCTCAAGGTTCTGGAGAGGCCTAGCCAGTCTCCAGACCTGAACACAATAGAAAATCTTTGGAGGGAGCTGAAAGTCTGTATTGCCCAGCGACAGCCCCGAAACCTGAAGGATCTGGAGAAGTTCTGTATGGAGGAGTGGGCCAAAATCCCTGCTGCAGTGTGAGCAAACCTGTTCAAGAACTACAGGAAACATATGATCTCTGTAATTGCAAACAAAGGTTTCTGTACCAAATATTAAGTTATGCTTTTCTGACGTATCAAATACTTATGTCATGCAATAAAAATAAAACAGAATTTTTCTGTGAGTTGGTGGTGACCTAACATAATCGTTTGTTGTGCTTTCGCTGTAAAGCCTATTTGAAATCGGACACTGTGGTGGGATTAACAACAAGATTACCTTTAAAACGGTATAAGATACATGTATGTTTGAGGAAATGTAATTATGAGATAACTTTTGTTTTGAATTTGTCGCTTTGCACTTTCACTGGCTGTTGTCATATCGATCCCGTTAGCGGGATTGCAGCCCAGACAAGTTTTAACAAACAGATCAACGACCATTTCGAATGTCACCGTGCCTTCTCCACTTTGCAATCTGGTTTGTGAGCTGGTCATGGGTGCACCTCAGCCAAGCTGAAGGACCTAAACGATATCATAACCGCCATCGATAAAAGACAGTACTGTGCAGCCTTCTTCATCAACCTGACCAAGACTCTGTCAATCACTGCCTTCTTATCGGCAAACTCAATAGCCTTGGTTTCTCAAATGACTGCCTCGCCTGGTTCACCAACTACTTCTCAGACAGAGTTCAGTGTGTCAAATCAGAGGGTCTCTGGCAGTCTCTATGGGGGTGCCACAGGGTTCAATTCTCTGGCCGACCCTTTTTTCTGTATACATCAATGATATCGCTCTTGCTTCTGGTGATTCTCTGATCCACCTCTACGCAGACGACACCATTCTGTATACATCTGGCCCTTCTTTGGACACTGTGTTGACTTCCTGACTGATGTCTTGAGATGTTGCGTCAATATATCCACATAATTTTCCATCCTCATGATGCCATCTATTTTGTGAAGTGCACCAGTTCCTCCTGCAGCAAATCACCAAGAACATGATGCTGCCACCCCCGTGCTTCATGTTTGGGATGGTGTTCTTCGGCTTGCAAGCCTCTCCCTTTTTCCTCTAGACATAACGATGGACATTATGGCCAAACAGTTATTATTATTTTTTTCATCAGACCAGGGGACATTTCTCTAAAAAGTACGATCTTTGTCCCCATGTGCCATTGCAAACCGTAGTCTTGCTTTTTTATAGCAGTTTGGAGCAGTTGCTTCTTCCTTGCTGAGCGGCCTTTCAGGTTACTGTGGATATAGATACTTTTGTACCTGTTTCCTCCAGCATCTTCACAAGGTCCTTTGCTGTTGTTCTGAGATTGATTTGCACATTTCGCACCAAAGTACGTTCATTTCTAGGCGCCAGAAATCGTCTCTTTCCTGAGCGGTATGACGGCTGCATGGTTCCATGGTGTTTATACTTGCGTACTATTGTTTGTACAGATGATCGTGGTACCTTCAGACGTTTGTAAATTGCTCCCAAGTATGAACCAGACTTATGGAGGTCTACAAGTTTCTTTCTGAGGTCTGATTTCTTTTGATTTTCCCATGATGTCAAGCAAAGAGGCACTGAGTTTGAAGGTAGGCCTTGAAATACATCCACAGGTACACCACCTATTGACTCAAATTATGTCAATTATCCCAACATAAGCTTCTAAAGCTTCTAAAGAATTTTCCAAGCTGTTTAAAGGCACAGTAAACTTAGTGTATGTAAACTTCTGACCAACTGGAATTGTGATACAGTGAATTATAAGTGAAATAATCTGTCTCTAAACAATTTTTGGAAAAATTACTTGTGTCATGCACAAAGTAGATGTCCTAACCGACTTACCAAAACTTTAGTTTGTTGACAAGAAATTTGTGGAGTGGTTGAAAAACAAGTTTTAATGACTCCAACCTAAGTGTATGTAAACTTCCGACTTCAACTGTACCTGTGTTCTCTGTTTTTCTTACCAGTGTGCTTTCCCTTTTTCCTGTTTCTCCTGTTTCCTGTTTTTCCTGTGTTTGTTTGCTAGTTTTCCCGATTATGACCATTCTGCCTGCCCTGACCCCGAGCCTGCCTGTCGTCCTGTACCTGCCTGACTAATGACCTCTGACTGTCCTTGACCTGCCCTGTGCCCCATGTTATAATCAATTATTGAGAACTGTACTATCTGCCTCCTGTGTCTGCATCTGGGTCATATCCTGAGTTGTGATAGTACGAAATGGCCATGAATGACCCAGCAGATTCAGGCCAGCGCCACAATGCTGTCTCCCAGCAAGGAGCCACCATTGGAAGACACAAGGAGTTACAGCAATGCCTTATGGAGAGACTCCATACCCTGGAAGAACTCCATGACCATGGGTTCGATACATTGCTGGAGCAATTCCGCAGATTCCCTACAAGGCAGCAAGCCACACCAGTAATTCCCCAGACTCTCAGCAACCCCACCACCAGTGGTGCTTCATCCCAGCCTACCCCAGTGTCCCGAGAACCCCGCTTACCTCCTGCGCAGTGCTACGCTGGAGATTCTGGAACCTGCCAGGCCTTTCTCTCCCAGTGCTCCCTCATCTTCGTACTGCAGCCTTTGTCGTTCTCCTTGGACCGCTCGAGGATAGAGTACCTCATAACGCAGATGTCCGGGAGGGCACTCGCCTTGGCTACGGCGGTGTGGGAGTAACAGTCACCCGAGTTCTCACGGGAATTGCAGAGGGTGGTCAGCTCGCCTCCTCTAGTGCCCAAGCTACTGGGAAGGGTTCAGTTGTCTCAGGATAAACGTTTACACAGACTGAACACCAGGAGTTGTCTGAATTGCGGGACTACAGGACATTATATTTCCACCTGTCCATTAAAAAGACCAGGTTCATCAGTAGATATTAGTACTCTGGTGAGCCGTACGGGGATTTTCGAATCTCCCATTACTCGCACCCCTCTCCATGCCACCCTGCTGTGGGGTGACCAGGCCAAATCACTCTGGGTGGTCATTGACTCTGGGGCAGACGAGAGCTTCATCAATGCTACTCTGGGCATCTCCACTCAACCCCTTTCCATTCCCATGGACATCAGAGAGCTGGATGGGCACTCTATTGGCAGAGTGACCCGCTCTACAATTCCGATCAACCTACGAGTGTCAGGAAATCATGCAGTTCCATCTCATAGAATCTCCCCATGTACCCGTGGTTTTGGGATATTCATGGCTCCGGAAGCACAATCTCCTGCCTGACTGACTGGGCTCCTGGTTCTATTGTGGGTTGGAGCCCATTCTGCCATGCTCATTGTCTTAAGTCGGCCCAGCCTGCCAGGGGACAGCTTCCTGCAGGCTTGAGAGAAGCCTCGGATCTCTCCGCCATTCCGCGGAGTACCTGGACCTCCAGGAAGTCTTCAACAAGGTTTGTGGTCGATGCCTCAGATATCGAAGTGGGGGCCGTCTTGTCCCAGCATTCTGCCCGGGACGAAAAGATGCTCCCCTGCGCTTTCCTCACCCATCGTCTTACCCCTGCTGAGAGGAACTACAATGTGGAACATTTTTGAACACCTCGCCTTCACGCTGGCGTTGGAGGAGTGGAGGCACTGGTTGGAGGGGGTGGAACACCCATTCTTAGTGTGGACTGACCACAAGAATCTGGAATATATACGCACCACCAACCGCCTCAATTCTTAGCAGGCTCGTTGGGCCCTGTCATTCAGTCGTTTCAACTTCACTCTCTCCTACTGCTCGGGGTCCAAGAACGTGAAGCCTGACGCACTCTCAAGGTTGTATTGCCCCGCTCGCTGCTACTCCATCTGACGTCGAGACCATCCTCCCTACCTCCTATTTAGTGGCTGCAGTCGTCTGGGGTATAGAGAGCCTGGTCCGTAAAGCCCATGTTCCCAGCAGCTAACCAAATGTTTGTCCCAGACTCTGCCCGTTCCCCGGTCCTGGAATGGGCACATTCCTCAAGACTGATCCTGTCGGATCCTGGCTTTCGTCCGCCTACTCTTTTGGTGGCTTTCCATGGTGCCGGATGTTTCCACGGCAAGCTTAGGCTGGCCTTCTTCAATCACTCCCTGTTCCTCACCGCCCCTGGTCCCATATATCCCTGGACTTTGTTACCGGGCTCCTCCCGTCAGATGGCAACTACTATCCTGACGGTGGTGGATAGGTTTTCTAAAGCCGCCCATTATATTCCCTTTCCCAAGTTACCCTCATTCAAGGAAACGGCTTAGCTCATGGTGCATCCATGGACTTCCGGTCAACATGGTCTCCGATCGTGGTTCCCAGTTCTCGTCCCGGGTGTTCTGCACCCTCATTGGGTCGTCAGCCAGCCTGTCCTTTGGTTTCCACCCCCCGATCTAACGGCCAGTCGGAGCGAGCCAATCAGGCCCTGGAGACAGCCCTTCGTTGCCTCGTCTCCACCAACCACACCACCTGGAGCCAGCAACTCGTGTGGGTGGAATACGCCTGTAACACCAGCTGTTGCCCCGCACCCTCCATATCCATCCTACGTTTCATGTGTCCAAGATAAAACCTGTGTCTCACTGTCCTTTGTCTTCTGTTTCCAGTTTTCCCGGTTCTGACCATTCTGCCTGCCCTGACGCTGAGCCTGCCTGCCATCCTGTACCTGCCTGACTCTGACCTGATTACAAACCTCTGCCTGTCCTCGACCTGCCATTTGCCCCGTGTTATAATAAATGATTGAGAACTGTACTATCTGCCTCCTGTGTCTGCATCTGGGTCATATCCTGAGTTGTGATAGTATTTGAAATTCAATGCTCGACCGAGGGACCTTAAAGATAATTGTATGTGTGGAGTATCATGTTAAACTATTATTCCACACAGAGTGAGTCTATGCACCTTAATATGTGACTTAAGCAAATTGTTAATCTTGAACATATTAAGGCCATAACAAAGGGGTTGACTCAAGCCATTTCAGCTTTTAAGTTTAAATGAATTTGTAAAAATTTGGAATAAATAATTACACTTAGAAATTATGGGGTATTGTGTGAGGCAAGTGACAAAAAAATCTACATTTAATCATTTCAAATTCAGGCTGTAGCACAACAAAATGTGGAAAAAATCTAAGGGTGTGAATACTTTCTAAAGTCACTATAGCGTTAAAACTGCAACATTTTCTCTTAGCCTCAATGGCAAAATGTGTAGAATAGCCTTATAAAACTGCAAATTGTTCTCTCTGCACCATGGCAAAGTGTGTTCATATGCAGTAATAACCTGATTTCCCCTCCCCACAAAAAAATCCACAAAAAAAACACACAAAATATAAGGGCTGGGGGTTCCCCAATGGTTGGTTCCCCGTGGCCCCAAATGCGGTAGTCCGGCACTGTATGGAGTGGATCTTTTAGATCATAATTAATGTTTAAATTATGGCCCATTCTTTTAAAGATGCAGCACAGGGTTCCCACTTGGCGGCACACAGATAAATATTTATTTAATGACATACAATTTTCTCTTCATGAAATGAAAGCAACCTAAACAATTTTAAGTCACAGACTCAGGAGTCTCAAAAGCCCCCCCAGAGAGAGACACAGCTTAATGTGATCTCTCACATTTTTCAACATGTTTTTTTTGACAAAAGGATAGATTTGGAGTTAGATAAACGTGGATTCTTTGGCAGGTACATATGCAGGATGCTTCACTCCACAGCATGGCCTTCACTCCAGATCAAAACTCCAAACCTACAACCTAATTTTTACCAAAATGAATTACTGCTTCCAAGGTTTTATTTTTCCAAGCTATACGGAGGGTGCTCTAGCCAACGAACAGCAGAAACCTGAGGACACCATTCCAACCTGGAACTGAGCCAGATACAAATTCAATTAGCACTAAGGTGTGAAGTAAAAGGCCTTTGGGCCCAACAAGTGTCAGGAGTCTTTGAAGCATCCTCTGTAGCCCCCTCCTGCTGTTCACAGACCATTCATTGGCATTTTCTACAAGAAATCTGCCTCCAGAAATAAAAGCTTCTCCCAAGTGGGTGTGACACCTACTCCCATTGCCTGCTGCACTGCTGCTTGGATTCCACCTGGCGATCTGTTTACCATCAGCCATGGCCTGTCTTCCCCTGTTTGGAACAGGTACATCCACCACACTCACCCCTCTCTCCCGAGCTTTCGCTCGCCTCCAGCACAGACGCACGGTTGGGGCGAGTGACTCTGAACTTACGATGGCTAGCCCCAAGTCGTTATAGATTGAATTTTTTTCTTGTGCATTTTGCTATTTTGCCTCATGCTTTGTTGACTATAAACTTTCTTTACCCAACCGTGGGACAGACTGTTTGTTCCCACACTCTGACTTACTTACACAGACTTTTGGCCTTCCATCCTATTCTAACCACCTCTCATCGGCGTTGTATTCATGTTATCTGATGAAATTGCTGTACAATATGATCTTGTTGCCATCTGATGCACATTCAGATGTCATAAATCAGCATTGCAGAGCTCTCCCTGTCCTCTGCCGTGCCTTGATTGTATTAACGTTGATGATATCTGGAAATGTCCATGTACATCCTGGCCCATCTACTGTTGATAGACCCAATTCTGACTTGTGCTCTGATATCTTCTTCACTGATTTCTGTCCTCGTAAAAGCCTGGTTTTCTGCACGTTAACACGATAAGCTTATTACCTAAAATGGATCTATTGAAAGTGTGGGTTCACAGCTCCAATCCCAATGTGTTGGTCATTACTGAGACGTGGAGTGTTTTGAATACTGATGTTAACCTTTCTGGTTATAACCTTTTTCGACAAGACAGATCTTCCAAAGGTGGGGGAGTGGCAATCTTTACCAAGGATCAACTTCAGTGCTCGGTTGTCTCCACCAAGTCTGTCCCAAACAATTTGATTTGCTGGTTTTAAGTGTTCAACTTTCAAACAGCTCTTTGTTGACTGTTGCTGGGTGCTATCGTCCTCCATCAGCACCGGCCCGTACCCCTAAGCTCTCTCTTGGCCCCTTACACTGAATTTGTCCTGCTAGATGACATAAACTGGGACATGCTTAAACCACCTGACCAAGTAATAAAGCAATGCGACTCACTAAATCTTTCTCAGATCATCAACCAATCCCACAAGGTATGACTCCAAACACCCAGAAAAGGCTACTCTCCTTGATGTTATCCTCACAAATAATCCTGATAGGTATCAGTCTGGTGTTTTCTGTAATGACCTTACTGATCACTGTTTTAGAGCCTGTGTTCGTAATGGCTGCTCAGTGAAGACCTATCCTGATTTGTCATAGACTCTTACTAAAAAACTTTAATGAGCAAGCCTTCCTTCATAAACTGGCCTCTGTAAAATGGTACAGAATCAGCTTGATCCCCTCTGTCGAAGACTTTCTTTTTGACCTTCTTTTTTGATATTTTCAGTGGTGTTGTTAACAAACACGCCCCCATAAAGAAAATTAGAGTTAAAAACAGGTTCAGCCCCTGGCTTGACCGTGATCTTGCAGAGTTATTCCACCTCAAGAATTGCATTTGGTGAAAGGCTCGGCACACGCATACTCAAGCTGACTGGCTATCGTTCAGGCTAATGAGAAATACGTGCACTCAGGCTATCCGGAAGGCCAAAGTTAGTTAATTTAAGGAGCAGTTCTCTCTCTGTGGGTCTAACCCCAAGAAGTTCTGGAAAACAGTTAAAGACCTGAAGAATTAACCCTACTCCTCACAGCTTCCCATGAACCTTAATGTTGATGATGTGGTTATTACTGACAAGAAGCACATGGCTGAGCTCCTTAATCACCACTTCATTAAGTCAGGATTCCTATTGACATTTCCTCATCTCCCTCCCCTTCTAATGCGACTATCCCGATGCTTCTCCTCTTTTTCCCTGCCTCGCTACAAAGTTTCTCCCTACAGGCAGTCGACCAAACAAAAATAATCAAAATAAAATAAAATGATGACCCCTTTTGAAAGTTCACTATAGCATAGTGGCAGCGTAGCCTAGTGGTTAGAGTGTTGGACTAGTAACTGAAAGGTTGCAAAATCAAATCCCCAAGCCGACAAGGTACAAATCTGTCGTTCTGCCCCTGAACAAGGCAGTTAACCCACTGTTCCTAGGCTGTCATTGAAAATAAGAATTTGTTCTTAACTGACTTGCCTAGTATAAATAAATAGGTTGTTTTGAGATTGTATTTCATTTCTAAACAGTAATTCTTTATCCAGTGGTGACACATCGACATTCCCTCTCCATCTTAACAACAGCTCATTCTGTTTAAGTTATATTAAATTAAAGTTAAATGATATGATGGATGGTTCTCTCCAGTTTTATAAAGTGGCATGGAACCCATTATTCTTGTGTTACAAAACTGGCTAAATTCAGTCCTTCGATGATTTCAAAATATTGGGCTTATTTTGTTCTATTTCTTTCTCTGACCAAAGTAATCTTGTCATAGACCGAATGTTGGGTTTTACACGTGTAGCATTACACACGTCTTAGGGGCATTTGCGTTTCCATTTCTTTACATGCTCATGTGAAGCAAAGGGCTCACCTGAAATCCCTGGCTAAGAATTCACTTTGGGTCTGATCTCGTGGATCCCAATCATCTACACACCATGCCTTCTCTCTGGTGATTAGATTTAATGACAAATTCTTTTTCAAATTCTTTTCAAGAATACTGTCATAATTCATAAGGGCCAGAGCCCCATTCAAGACACTGGCAATTAATCTTGTAACCCAGAGAGGCCTTCATCTAATGTGTACAAGCTGGAGCCAAGATATTAACCCAGCCAAGGGGTCTCTCTTTTCTTCACCACACACACACACACACACACACACACACACACACACACACACACACACACACACACACACACACACACACACACACACACACACACACACACACAATAAAGGGGAGAATAAATATTTTATGCGCCACACTGCTGAGATCCTTGGATTTAGAAAAAAATGGTGAGGTTTTGTGGGGTGCAAAGAACAGCTTTGATGTCACAGTATATCTTTCTGAGTTGCTTGGCTCCGGCATAGAGCTTCAGGTTTTACTTAACATAGCACCAAAAGTCTAATTTAAGGGCTGGCTTACGGAGATTTGACTTTATATACTGCCGGCCTTTCTCCGAGTGCTTTAACAGCTTCTCTGTGTTGGTGATTGTAACTCACATGCAAAGGTGTTTGGCCAAAACCAGCGCTGGTTCTGGTCCGGTGCTAAAAAGGCTGTCTCTTTGGAAATATAGAATCTTGGACAGTCATGAAAAAGGAGGGAAGTAGATCAAATATATTATTTATTTTCTGGTCTGGTTTTATTCATAATAGTGAAGCAATGATTTTATGAATAGTTAGTGTGTGTCTGTGTGTTTTGATATAATAGGAGTTTCAACAAATGCTGCGAATACCTAATCTACGAAAAACAATGAAATTAAGTTATTCAGTATTCACATGTTCACGTCAGGCAATTTGGCCAACGTAATTGCATTTCAATTACAATCTACATTTCTTGTATAGACAACTGAATTTAAAGTGAATTCACTTAGCATATCAAATTCCACTGAAAAACACTCAAAGGCAAGATGGCGCCACCAGATAGGGCAGCTCTGCGTCTAGCTCTTAAGCAACTTCGCAGTATTTTCTTTTATGTGTTATTTCTTACATTATTAGCCCCTAAAATGTTGGTGTTATTACATAACATAACTTTTAGATATCAGAGTGACAGTGACTTACCAGCATCACGACCAGGAATATGACCTTCCTGAATCTGATCCTTTGTTCGTACCCCCCAGGGCAATTGAACTGATTCCAGAGGCTGATCCAAAACACCACCGGCAGAGAAGAGGTATTCAGAGTGGACTTCTAGTCCGAATCAGGAGGCCCCTTAGGCCATCTACCACTTAGGAGTATATTACTCGATAATGTTCAGTCTCTGGATAATAAAGTAGACAAGCTCAGGGTGAGGATCTCCTTCTAGAGACATCAGGGATTGTAATATACTCTGTTTCACGGAAACATGGCTCTCTCAGAAGATACTATTTTTGTCCATACAGCTATCTGGGTTCTCAGTATATCGTGCAGACAGGAATAAAGAACTCTCCGCGAAGAAGAAAGGCGGGGGTGTATGTTTCATGATTGACCACTCATGGTGTAATTGTGACAACATACAGACACGCAAGTCCTTTTGTTCTAGACCTAGAATACCTCACAATCAAATGCCGACCGTATTACCTCTCAAGAGAATTCTCTTTGTTTATCGTCACAGCAGTGTATATTCCCCCTCAAGCCGATACTACAACAGTCCTCAAAGAACTTCACTGGATTTTATTCAAACTGGAAAGCACATATCCTGAGGTTGCATTTATTGTAGCTGGGGATTTTAGCAAAGCAAATTTGAGGAAAACGCAACCGAGTTCTATCTACACATTGACGATAGTACTCACACTGCTAAAAAAACTTGACCACTGCTACTCCAACTTCCGGGATGCCTACAAGGCCCTCCCCCGCCCTCCCTTCCGCAAATCTGATGATCACGGCTCCATTTTGCTCCTCCCTTCCTATAGGCAGGAATTCAAACAGGAAGTATCCATCCCAAGGACTATTCAACGTTGGTCTGACCAATCGGAATACACACTTCAAGATTGTTGTGATCACGCGGACTGGGATATGTAACTTCTGAGAATAACATTGACGAATACACAGATACGGTGACTGAGTTTATCAGGAAGCATATAGGAGATGTTGTACCCACTGTGACTGTTAAAACCTAACCAAACTAGAAACCAGGGATAGATGGCAGCATTCATGCAAAACTGAAAGCGTGAACCGTCGCATTTCACCATGGCAATGTGACTGGGAATATGACGGAATACAAACAGTGTAGTTATTCCCTCCGTAAGGCAATCAAACAGGCAAAACGCCAGTATAGAGATAAGGTGGAGTCGCAAATCAAAGGCTCAGACACAAGAAGTATGTGGCAGGGACTACAGACAATCACGGACTACAAATGAAAAACCAGCCACTCACAGACACTGGCGTCTTGCTTTCGGACAAGCTAAAGACCTTAGCCCGCTTTGAGGATAACACAGTGCATCCAATGCGGCCCACTACCAAGGACTGTGGGCTCTCCTTCTCCGTGGCCTATGTGAGTGAGACATTTCACCTCTACCTTACCTGACACCATAGACCCACTTCAATTCTATATTCCTTAATTTCGTTCTTTTACTTTTAGGTTGTGTGTATTGTGTGTATTGTTGTGAATTGTTATATATTACTGCACTGTTGGAGCTACAAACACAAGCATTCTGCTACACCTGCATTAACATCTGCTAAACATGTATGTGACAAATAAAAGTTGATATGCGAGACACTATCTCGTTCCCCCTTCTCTGTCTCTCTCAATCTTTCTCTCTGTCTCCCTCTCTCTCACCTGTGTTTTACAAAAAATGCACCTTGAGACAGAAAAAGGCTGTAATGTAAGCTTGTTTCTCTTTAATATCCATGCCAATTTATTCCTCTTGTCTGTAAGTGGTGCCTTCCCTCTGTAACATGAAGACATTGATGAAGCCATCTCCCACTTGGCAGCTGCGTCATCATGTCAGAAGGTAATAAGAACTTTGTATGCGATACGGATGTACCTTGGTGCTAAGTGGGGCAGGTTTTCATATTAAACAGGTAGCCGGAGCAATCAGCGGTTGCGTAGAGGGGCAATGCATGAATGATTTTGCTGGTGCCTCTGAACAATGCTGACATCTACATACTACAACGCAATCAGACGAGACTAATGGTGGCTGCCAGCAGCTGACAAAAGCTCTGAACCATTAATACAAAACCGACATCTAAACAATGGCCCAACATGGTTTGCATTGCCAAGGGGTTACCTCTTTAGAAAGGGCAGCAATGTGACACATCCTGTGTTGTTTTCATCACTTCTGCTGAAAAAGTTGACATACACATATGACCTTTGATGAATTAGACAGGGACAAAGGATAGCATACCCATGGAAGCAGAACAATTATCTAACCACCTACTCATCTGACAAACCACTACATCAAAAACACATTTCCAAAACATCATGTAATGACTGCCAGATCGTTGGGGACACTCTTCCCTCTGAAGGTAGGACTAGTCTGTCACAAGGGTGGAAATTATCATGGATGACACACACTGATTGACAAAGTCTAAACACCCCCTTTAAATAAATCTTCTTAGGGCTAGGCACCTTTTTTCTCCACTTCCTGTCTGAATGACGTGCCAAAAGTAAACTGTCTGTTGCTCAGGCCCAGAAGCCAGGATATGCATATAATTGGTACCATTGGAAATAAAACACTTTGACGTTTGTAGAAATGTTAAAATAATGTAGGAGAATATAACACAATAGATATGGTAGGAGAAAATCCAAAGAATATCCAACCAGATCATATTGAAAATTAGCTCCCTCCCTCCCAATTCCTATGGCTTCCACAGGGTGTCGTCTATGTTCAAGGTTTCAGGCTTGTAACTTCAAAAACGAATAGGAAATATCAGTTTTAGTACTGGGACACAGTCTTGGAAATGTGTTTTTGCGCACGCCATGAAGACAGCGTGCACCTGCTAAAATCGGTTTCCTATTGCACATACTTCTTTCCGTATTATAGTTTGATTAAATTTTAGGGTATCTGAGGAGTAAATAGAAACGTATTTTGACTTGTTGAAACAAAGTTTAGGGGTATATTTTCGGATTCCTTTCTCTGCATGTTGAATGAGTGTATTACTCAAATCGATGGCAACCAACTAAACAGAATTTTTGCGATATAAATAAGAATTTTATCTAACAAAACGACACTACATGTTAAAGCTGGGACCCTTTGGATGACAAATCAGAGGAAGATTTTTAAAAAGTAAGTGAATATTTAATATTTATTTGTGAATGTATGAAACCTGTGCTTGTGGGAAAATATTTTAATGTGGGGAGCCGTCCTCAAACAATCACATGGCATGTTTTCGCTGTAATAGCTACTGTAAATCGGACAGTGCAGTTAGATTAACAAGAATTTAAGCTTTCAGTCGATATAAGACACTTATATATACCTAAATGTTTAATATCCATAATCTTTATGATTATTTATTTGAATTGCGCGCCCTCCAGTTTCACAGAAAGTTGTTCCGCTAGCGGGACAAATATCCCTAAGTTAAAACACCTTCTATTATTAAACTGTGGTCACTGTAATAGCCTATAGAAGGCTGTGGGGAAACCGCCTGGCCCTTGCTACATATAACAAATGGACACTCATCCATAAAGACTCGGAGCAGTCTCAGAGTGGACGGTTCGGATAACACAATCCCCCCTGTGCATTAACTTGTTATGGCTGGGGGCAGTATTGAGTACCTTGGATGAATAAGGTGCCCAGAGTAAACTATCTGCTACTCAGGCCCAGTATTATTAGTAGATTTGGATAGAAAACACTCTGAAGTTTCTAAAACTGTTTGAATGATGTCTGTGAGTATAACATATCTCATATGGCAAGCAAAAACCTGAGAAAAAATCCAACCAGGAAGTGGGAAATTTGTGTTTGTAGTTTTTCAACTAATTCCCTATCGAATGCACAGTGTCTATGGGGTCAAATTGCACTTCCTAAGGCTTCCACTAGATGTCAACAGTCTTTAGAACCTTGTTTGATGCTTCTATTGGGGAGTGGGGGCGAATGAGAGGGGAATGAGTCAGAGGTCTGCCAGAGAGCCGGAATCTAAAACAAAAATCCAGAAAATCACATTGTATGATTTTTAAGTAATTAATTTGCATTTTATTGCATGACATAAGTATTTGATCACCTACCAACCAGTAAGAATTCCGGCTCCCACAGACCTGTTAGTTTTTCTTTAAGAAGCCCTCCTGTTCTCCACTTATTACCTGTATTAACTGCACCTGTTTGAACTCGTTACCTGTATAAAAGACACCTGTCCACACACTCAACCAAACAGACTCCAACCTCTCCAAAATGGCCAAGACCAGAGAGCTATGTAAGGACATCAGGGTTAAATTGTAGACCTGCACAAGGCTGGGATGGGCTACAGGACAATAGGCAAGCAGCTTGGTGAGAAGGCAACAACTGTTGGCACAATTATTAGAAAATGGAAGAAGTTCAAGATGACGGTCAATCACCCTCGGTCTGGGGCTCCATGCAAGATCTCACCTTGTGGGGCATTAATGATCATGAGGAAGGTGAGGGATCAGCCCAGAACTACACGGCAGGACCTGGGCAATGACCTGAAGAGAGCTGGGACCACAGTCTCCTCAAAATAAAACATTAGTAACGCACTACGTCGTCATGGATTAAAATCCTGCAGCACACACAAGGTCCCCCTGCTCAAGCCAGCGCATGTCCAGGCCCGTCTGAAGTTTGCCAATGACCATCTGGATGATCCAGAGGAGGAATGGGAGAAGGTTATGTGGTCTGATGAGACAAAAATAGAGCTTTTTGGTCTAAACTCCACTCGCCGTGTTTGGAGGAAGAAGAAGGAGGAGTACAACCCCAAGAACACCATCCCAACCATGAAGCATGGAGGTGGAAATATCATTCTTTGGGGATGCTTTTCTGCAAAGGGGACAGGACGACTGTACCGTATTGAGGGGAGGATTTTAGCAGAGGAGAATATAAAGAGAGTAGGTATTAAACAGACAAACAAAAATGCAGACCAACAGACAAAGAAACGGAAAGACCAATAGCCAAAGAGAAAGAATGGGTGAAAAACAAGAGACAGACAAAGACATAAAAAGAGACAGAGAGGTTGATTTATTGACAACAATGTGGAGATGTGATTTATCTGGGCATGGAGGGACCATTCCTCTCAAAGCAGACAGGACAGGGACGCAGCAGAGAGAGAACAGAAAAGGCAGCGAGAGTGCTTTTGAATGAATCAAGAGGAGATCGCCAGCTGTGTTTATCTGACCTCTGTCCAGCAGTCCACTCAGATCTCCACAGACTGACCTGCTGCAACACCAACACACCTCTACTGGTACTGGGTGCTTGATAATATGCTGAGGAAACTACAAGTGGTCATTACAGAGAAGACATTACACTGAACAAAAATAGAAACGCAAGTTACAATATTATTGTAGTTTACTGAGTTATAGTTCATACAAGGAAATCAGTCAATGTAAATAAATTCATCAGGACCTAATCTACAGTGCCTTGCGAAAGTATTCGGCCCCCTTGAACTTTGCGACCTTTTGCCACATTTCAGGCTTCAAACATAAAGATATAAAACTGTATTTTTTTGTGAAGAATCAACAACAAGTGGGACACAATCATGAAGTGGAACGACATTTATTGGATATTTCAAACTTTTTTAACAAAACAAAAACTGAAAAATTGGGCGTGCAAAATTATTCAGCCCCTTTACTTTCAGTGCAGCAAACTCTCTCCAGAAGTTCAGTGAGGATCTCTGAATGATCCAATGTTGACCTAAATGACTAATGATGATAAATACAATCCACCTGTGTGTAATCAAGTCTCCGTATAAATGCACCTGCACTGTGATAGTCTCAGAGGTCCGTTAAAAGCGCAGAGAGCATCATGAAGAACAAGGAACACACCAGGCAGGTCTGAGATACTGTTGTGAAGAAGTTTAAAGCCGGATTTGGATACCAAAATATTTCCCAAGCTTTAAACATCCCAAGGAGCACTGTGCAAGCGATAATATTGAAATGGAAGGAGTATCAGACCACTGCAAATCTACCAAGACCTGGCCGTCCCTCTAAACTTTCAGCTCATACAAGGAGAAGACTGATCAGAGATGCAGCCAAGAGGCCCATGATCACTCTGGATGAACTGCAGAGATCTACAGCTGAGGTGGGAGACTCTGCCCATAGGACAACAATCAGTCGTATATTGCACAAATCTGGCCTTTATGGAAGAGTGGCAAGAAGAAAGCCATTTCTTAAAGATATCCATAAAAAGTGTTGTTTAAAGTTTGCCACAAGCCACCTGGGAGACACACCAAACATGTGGAAGAAGGTGCTCTGGTCAGATGAAACCAAAATTGAACTTTTTGGCAACAATGCAAAACGTTATGTTTGGCGTAAAAGCAACACAGCTGAACACACCATCCCCACTGTCAAACATGGTGGTGGCAGCATCATGGTTTGGGCCTGCTTTTCTTCAGCAGGGACAGGGAAGATGGTTAAAATTGATGGGAAGATGGATGGAGCCAAATACAGGACCATTCTGGAAGAAAACCTGATGGAGTCTGCAAAAGACCTGAGACTGGGACGGAGATTTGTCTTCCAACAAGACAATGATCCAAAACATAAAGCAAAATCTACAATGGAATGGTTCAAAAATAAACATATCCAGGTGTTAGAATGGCCAAGTCAAAGTCCAGACCTGAATCCAATCGAGAATCTTTTGAAAGAACTGAAAACTGCTGTTCACAAATGCTCTCCATCCAACCTCACTGAGCTCGAGCTGTTTTGCAAGGAGGAATGGGAAAAAATGTCAGTCTCTCGATGTGCAAAACTGATAGAGACATACCCCAAGCGACTTGGTGGCGCTACAAAGTATTAACTTAAGGGGGCTGAATAATTTTGCACGCCCAATTTTTCAGTTTTTGATTTGTTAAAAAAGTTTGAAATATCCAATAAATGTCGTTCCACTTCATGATTGTGTCCCACTTGTTGTTGATTCTTCACAAAAAAATACAGTTTTATATCTTTATGTTTGAAGCCTAAAATGTGGCAAAAGGTCGCAAAGTTCAAGGGGGCCGAATACTTTCGCAAGGCACTGTATGGATTTCACATGACTGGGAATACAGATATGCATCTGTTGGTCATGGATACCTTAAAAAAAGGTAGGGGCGTGGATCAGAAAACCAGTCAATGTCTGGCGTGACTGCCGTTTGCATCATGCAGCACGAAACATGGGCCTCAGGATCTTCTCACGGTATCTCTGTGCATTCAAATTGGCATCAAAAAAATTACAATTTTACAGAAATAAGCTTTTTTGTGCGTATGGTATATTTCGGGGATCTTTTACTTCACGACAATGGGCCTCAGGATCTCGTCACGGTATTTCTGTGCATTCCAATTGCCATCGATACATGGGAATATGGGCCCAACACCATGAAACATGGGACCAACACTTTACATGAAGCATTTATATTTTTGTACAGTAATACATTGAAATGAAAAATTAATTTAAATGCATAGTTCTGGCAAGGTAAATAACGGGACCCCATGCTACGTGATTTCAGAGCTCACACATCAACAACCTTAAAGAGCAGTCCATAGAAGAGAAGGGAGGAACAAAGCAACATTTAAAAAGTTATGCTCAGAGCTCCACTAAAGGAGGGGAACCTGCAGAGCTCACTAATCCTCCGGACCTGACCTTAAGCAATCAGTCGTGGGTCCCCACGCAGGCCTAGACACCCAGCGCAGCCTGATCAAAGCCTGTCAGCCTCGACAGCCGCCAACTTGGGCCTGGTGGTTTTAGCCAAGCCGGGGACCCTCTACCTGAGCTAAACAACCAGGAGACAGACCCAGCTGCTACCTTTACGCAGCTCAGAGAGAGAGGGGAACGGAAGGCAGGAATAAGAAGCAGGGAGAAAGATAGGCAGAGAGAGATGGAGAGGATAGGAAGAGAGAGGCAGGGAGAGTGGGCAGGGAGAGGGAGAGCAGAGAGAAAGAATGGATAACGGCAGGGAGAGAAACAGGAAGAGAAGCAAGGAGAGTGGCAGGGAGAGAGAGCATGGAGAGAGACAAGGAGAGAGAGTAGGTAGAAAGAGAACCAGGGGCTGAGTCAACTACTCATATGAGTTTCAGTTATTGTAAGACCCCCTGAGGTCAGAAACTATTACGATTGGTTCAGTCAGGGGTCCAATCAAAACGGGGCAGAGGCGGGAGCTCAACATGGAGAGGATGCTGGTCAGAAAATGGTCAGAAAATAAACTATATAGTTGACAGCAGAGAAATTGTTTGCAGCAGAAAACGTAAATTGGATAGTAACAAGTTTTTTCCCCTTTTCTTGTTAGAGCACATGGTTTTAGCTATGATTAGATACTGAATGCATCATTTGACTCTAGTTGCCAGCTATCTTCTTACATTAGCTAGGTAACCTAGCTTGTTAGCTCATAGCTGCAATATTCTTGTTTACAATGTTAAGATAGCAAACTAGCTACTTACAGTAGCTACCAAAAACAGGCTTCCTGCTTGGAATTACATATTTCAAAGATAAGATAAAACTATCTGGCTTCTAAGTTAGCTAAGTTTGCTCAACTTTATTCTGCCCTGGGAAAAACTGTACAAACATGTAACTTTGAGGGCAACTAGTTATAAATAGCCAGACAAATATATTGTCACAATTTTACTAATTTCATCGAACTCAAGTCATAGCATGTTTGAGTTCATTCAGTAGTTTTTACCTGATAAAGTAGAATTCTGTTGAAAAAGTATGTTAAAAGTACCATTTACATTCCTACATTTTTTTTGTGAAAATTATACTGTTGCCATGGTGTTTAGATTGACACTAGTTGTATATGTCCAAATTCATAATCAATATGCTGAAATAAGTTGTGATATTTTGAAGACCAATAAAAGTTACTCCCTACACATGTCACACTTCGGTTCAGAGTACTTGTATTTTGCTAAATTAGTATCTTCCAAACTGCACACGCACCAATATTTACCAAGGGGTCATTCAAGACTGGAATTGATACCCTTTCCTACCCTACCGGCTACCGATGTCATTATTCTGTGAGCTGCTCCATGCCACAACCAGCTGAGAGCTGAACACTCTGGCTGCCTGCAGATGATATTCAGTAGAAACTAGGCCGTGTGTGCAGCGCGCATGTGAATATGTTTCACATTTTGCGATTGTGTAGTACTTTGTGCATGATTTCTCTATTGTACTACATCATTTATGTCGTATACCTCTACTACACTACTTTGATACGCTTCAGTAGGAATTATGAAGCGTGTATACAGTTGAAGTCGGAAGTTTATATACACTTAGGTTGAAGTCATTAAATCTCGTTTTCCAACCACTCCACAAATTTATTGTTAACAAGCTAGGGTTTTGGCAAGTCGGTTACTCCAAAAGACCCTGAGGATATACTGGCCCAATAAAATCACAACATCTGAACTCCACAAAAAGACAGACACAAAAACACCCTTGAGCCTGATAGTGAAGAAAAGGAGATGGCGATGGCTGGTACATGCAGACTACCACCAGATGCATCTTGTGATTGCCCTATGCTGGACACCAGATGGGAAGAGAGAGCCAGAATGCCCAAAAGAGACATGCACTCTTAGAATTATTTTTCTCCAAAATAGCTATTTGCTGAGAGATAAGGTTCTATCAAGATCTATTTGTATCTGAAGAACCCTTTTTGGAAGACAAGAGTTCTTTGTAAAGCAAAGCGTTCTACTTAGAACAAGTTTCCTCCTAAGACCTGTTTTTGGAAGAAAGGGTTCTCTGATGATTGTTTGGAAGGCCAGAAGGATTCTACATAGAACCCTTTTGAATCTGAGTAAGATTTTTTATTGTACTTGTTTTATTTAGTTTAAATAGTGCCTGAGCATTAGTGTTTACCTCAGTGTTTCAACGTTAACATCTGGGGCCAGTTGCAACAGCTGGTTGTAAGTAAGTCGCAGTAACTCAAGTTGTGCTCTATGCCGGACTTAAAAATGATACCTGTTGCACCACGTGCAATATCTGGGCGTAGATTCTATGTCTACTATAGAGCAGGCGTAGGGTTTTAAATTGGGATCATCGTCATCATTATGTGCATAGAAAATAATATAAATCTATAATTTCAAACGTCATGCACAGAGTAGTGGAGTGTTTCATTTTTACATGTTTCCAGTTGTTGTGCTATTGTGACTGTAATTTTCCAACATTCTGACTCCTATAGGAGAACACTGAGGACATTGCTTTGAAAGATGCAGATTTTGAGTGATTGGCTGAAGTTCTTGACTCTCCATACTGGTCATAACATGGCAAAGTCCTGGTTCCCTTTACTGAGCCTGGTGGTCACATCGCTCATGGAATCACCATTTTTAGTTTTCGGGGTCCCAAGATAAATTAACTCCTCTATCTCTTCCAAAGCAGTGTGGTTGATGTTGATTTTGGTGTCAGCCCTGTTGTTTTTGTCTTTTGAATGTTTATGTTGAAGCCTGACATTTGCGCAGAGATCTGAGAGGATTTGACAGGTATAAGCAACATGGTAAAAGCTCCTATTGTTCACTGATGGGCTAGATGGAAGTTTTCTATATTGCTCACACTTGTCAAATTCTTTCAGAACTCCACAAGTGCATATGACGTAAGGTCGAGGGGTTGATTTGGGATTGTACCTTTAGCACGCACAACTGCTTAGATGAAGGTATGTACCTTAGTTGTTCATTAGTGGGATGTTTACATCTCCTAAGTATCCTTCAATTCAAATATGGACCACAAAGAAGACTGTTCCACTGTTTTTTTTATTCTTCCCCTGTTCCGAATGCAGCTGTGGACCCCTGACCTGACTTTACCATCTCTAACCACTACAACCGTAAGAGGACTGGCTACCCCTCTGAGGCTGATTCCTCTCTAGGTTTCTTCATAGGGTCCTGCCTTCTAGGGAGATGTTCCTAGCCACTGTGCTTCTGCCTCTGCATCGCTTGCTCTTTGGGGTTTTAGGCTGGGTATCTGTAAAGCACCTACTTGATTCACTCAACCCTGCTGCCCACTGCTAGTACTAGTTTGATATGTGATATTCATGAATTTAAAAAATGTAATTGTAATGTTCTAGGCATGACAGTGCATTGACATTGATATGATTGCCATCATTGTTTAGGACAGTATGAGTAATACGACACCTCATGGTGAACCATTGGTACTACACTATGGAAATCAGTTGATGTACAACCACTGAACAACATGTACTGTATAATCTGTGCAAGTCTTCTAGGTGAACAACCACCTCTATCTTGTGTCTGGGCATTATTATACTCATATTACACATAGGAATGTCACTCACTGTTCATGAAAATGTTTGAAATGCTCTAAAATGTTTACAGAGTAGTCTGCATGCTGTTTGATTTTTAACATAGCAACTACATAGCACTTCCAAAAGGCTCATTTGTTAGTGAAATTGACATTGACACTCAATGACATTACTTTATTTAATTAAAACATTTTTGTTTTCAATCATCCTCCAAATTGGTCCACTGGAACCGTCTATAATTGCCTTTTTCATCAGAGAACTGTCTGCGGATAGCAGACACAACACAGGCTGGCAGAGGTTTCCTGAACTCCATGAGCCCGGCGGCCTATTTACCTATAGTCTGCGTAGCCAAATTGCCTTGGGACAAGGGACAGGGGGAATTGTTAGTAGTTATAAAAGTCTGGGAGACATGACTCTTAAGCCTTTACACTCGTACTCGTTTATCGGTTGAAAATTACAGATTTGGGCACTGATAAGTGGCTAAATTGGAACGCAGCGGCTGTACAGTAACACGCTATAAATTACGTCAGAGCTCAGGCTCTGCGCTTCACAGCACTCTATGGGTTATGACTGACATTCATTCTGAACTTGAGCACCGCAAGGAACACGTTTCCCCCATCCCTCCCACTAATTGGGCAACTTTTGCAAAAGTTTTCTTGACTGAGTAAGGAAATGCTGTAAATTAAGAGAACTCAACAACTGTTTTGTTGATTTCATGTTGAATTCACGTTAGTTGACAACTCAACCAAATGTAAATCAAAACTAGACATTGAACTGATGTCTGTGCCCAATGGGAGGACTCCTTTCTATGTGCACCGAAATTTCCAGCTAGCACTGTTTGGATCCTTGGAGGTTTTGGGAACGTACGTTTTCGATTTCCCATTGGTTCTGGGAACGAAGCCATACGTTTCTTGACCAGTAAAACAGAACTGAAGTGAAAATCCCGCCATTCTGGGAATGTACATTTTTAAGTTGCAGGGATATTCTTTGAACGTTTTACTATGATTCCCTGAGGTTTTCCTGTGAGGTTTTATTAATTATAGGTCATTTGAAGGTAATTCAATAATGTTCTGACAACATGTTTCAATAGGACTTTTAATAACACTGCCAGCTTAGGTTAACTGCTATGAACTTCAAGCATGGAAATTAATATGCTAAGGCATTCATCATGCCTCACCTAAAGCCCATTCTTGTGGGAAGCTGCTATAGACCACCAAGTGCTAACAGTCAGTATCTGGATAATATGTGTGAAATGCGTGTTAATGTATGTGATATCAACAGAGAATAATATTTTCTGGGTGATTTAAATATTGACTGGCTATCATCAAGCGGCCCACTCAGGACAAAAACCTTCAAACTGTGACCAGCGCCTGCAACCTGGTTCAGGTTATCAGTCAACCTACCAGGGTAGTTACAAACAGCACAGGAATCAAATCATCAACATGTATTGATCCAATTTTTACTAACGCTGCAGGTATTTGCTCTAAAGCAGTATCCAAAACCATAGGATGTAGTGATCACAATATAATAGCCATATCTAGGAAGACCAAAGTTCCAAAGGCTGGGCCTAATATAGGGTATAAGGGGTCATACAATAAATTTAGTAGTGATTCATATGTTGATGATGTAAATAATATGTGCTGGTCTGTTGTGTGTAATGAGGAGCAGCCAGACGCTGCACTTGACGCATTTATGAATTTGCTTATTCCACTTACTAATAAGAAAATGACTGTAAAAACTGTTAAATCCCCTTGGATTGATGAGGAATTTAAGAGGGAGAGAGAGGGATGAGGCAAAAAGTATGGCAAATAAGTCTGGCAGCCTAACTGATTGGCAAACGTACTGCAAATTAAGAAATTATGTGACTAAACTAAATACAGAGAAAAAGAAACTACACTATGAAACAAAGATAAATTATATAAAGAATGATAGTAATGCTTTGGGGCACCTTAAATGACATTTTGGGGAAAAAAAGCCAACTCGGCTCCTTCATTCATTGAATCAGATGGCTCATTCATCACAAAGCCCACTGATATTGCAAACTACTTTAATAACTCTTTCATTTGCAAGATAAGCAAACTTAGGGATGACAAGTCAGCAACAAACACTGACACTACACATCTAAGTATATTGGACCAAATTATGAAAGACAAGAACTTTTGAATTCCGTAAAGTCAGTGTGGGAGAGGTAAATTTTTTGTTGTTGTCTATCAACAATGACAAGCCACCAGGGTCCGACGATCCAGATGGAAAATTACTGAGGATAACAGCAGACTTAAGCCTACTAGAAAGTGTTTGCCCTCACGCTACCCAAGAATAGAAAAGCCCAATTTACTGGCTCAAATAGCCGACCAATCAGTCTGTTACCAACCCTGAGTTAACTTTGGAAAAAATGGTGTTTGACCAGATACAATGCTATTTCACAGTAAACAAATGAACAACAGAATTTCAGCATGCTATTAGGGAAGGACACTCAGCAAGCACAGCACTTACACGAATGACTGATGATTGGCTGAGAGAAATTGATGATAAAATTATTGTGGTGGCTGTCTTGTTAGACTTCAGTGCAGCTTTTGACATTATCGATCATAGTCTGCTGCTGGACAAATGTGTATTTTATGGCTTTACACCCCCTGCTATAATGTGGATAAAGAGTTACTTGTCTAACAGAACACAGAGGGTGTTCTTTAATGGAAGCCTCTCAAATGTAATCTAGTTAGAATCAGGAATTCCCCAGGGTAGCTGTTTATGCTCCTTGCTTTTTTAAAATTTTACTAATGACATGCCACTGACATTGAATAAAGCCAAATCAAATCAAATCAAATCAAATTGTATTTGTCACATACACATGGTTAGCAGATGTTAATGCGAGTGTAGCGAAATGCTTGTGCTTCTAGTTCCGACAATGCAGTAATAACAAGTAATCTAACTAACAATTCCAAAACTACTGTCTTGTACACAGTGTAAGGGGATAAAGAATATGTACATAAGGATATATGAATGAGTGATGGTACAGAGCAGCATAGGCAAGATACAGTAGATGGTATCGGGTACAGTATGTACAAATGAGATGAGTATGTAAACAAAGTGGCATAGTATAGTATAAAGTGGCTAGTGATACATGTATTACATAAGGATACCGTCGATGATATAGAGTACAGTATATACGTATGCATATGAGATGAATAATGTAGGGTAAGTAACATTTATATAAGGTAGCATTGTTTAAAGTGGCTAGTGATATATTTACATCATTTCCCATCAATTCCCATTATTAAAGTGGCTGGAGTTGAGTCAGTGTCAGTGTGTTGGCAGCAGCCACTCAGTGTTAGTGGTGGCTGTTTAACAGTCTGATGGCCTTGAGATAGAAGCTGTTTTTCAGTCTCTCGGTCCCAGCTTTGATGCACCTGTACTGACCTTGCCTTCTGGATGATAGCGGGGTGAACAGGCAGTGGCTCGGGTGGTTGATGTCCTTGATGATCTTTATGGCCTTCCTGTGACATCGGGTGGTGTAGGTGTCCTGGAGGGCAGGTAGTTTGCCCCCGGTGATGCGTTGTGCAGACCTCACTACCCTCTGGAGAGCCTTACGGTTGAGGGCGGTGCAGTTGCCATACCAGGCGGTGATACAGCCCGCCAGGATGCTCTCGATTGTGCATCTGTAGAAGTTTGTGAGTGCTTTTGGTGACAAGCCGAATTTCTTCAGCCTCCTGAGGTTGAAGAGGCGCTGCTGCGCCTTCTTCACGATGCTGTCTGTGTGAGTGGACCAATTCAGTTTGTCTGTGATGTGTATGCCGAGGAACTTAAAACTTGCTACCCTCTCCACTACTGTTCCATCGATGTGGATAGGGGGGTGTTCCCTCTGCTGTTTCCTGAAGTCCACAATCATCTCCTTAGTTTTGTTGACGTTGAGTGTGAGGTTGTTTTCCTGACACCACACTCCGAGGGCCCTCACCTCCTCCCTGTAGGCCGTCTCATCGTTGTTGGTAATCAAGCCTACCACTGTTGTGTCGTCCGCAAACTTGATGATTGAGTTGGAGGCGTGCGTGGCCACGCAGTCGTGGGTGAACAGGGAGTACAGGAGAGGGCTCAGAACGCAACCTTGTGGGGCCCCAGTGTTGAGGATCAGCGGGGAGGAGATGTTGTTGCCTACCCTCACCACCTGGGGGCGGCCCGTCAGGAAGTCCAGTACCCAGTTGCACAGGGCGGGGTCGAGACCCAGGGTCTCGAGCTTGATGACGAGCTTGGAGGGTACTATGGTGTTGAATGCCGAGCTGTAGTCGATGAACAGCATTCTCACATAGGTATTCCTCTTGTCCAGATGGGTTAGGGCAGTGTGCAGTGTGGTTGAGATTGCATCGTCTGTGGACCTATTTGGGCGGTAAGCAAATTGGAGTGGGTCTAGGGTGTCAGGTAGGGTGGAGGTGATATGGTCCTTGACTAGTCTCTCAAAGCACTTCATGATGACGGATGTAAGTGCTACGGGGCGGTAGTCATTTAGCTCAGTTACCTTAGCTTTCTAAGGGTGTCTATGTATGCGGATGACTCAACACTATACATGCCAGCTACTACAGCAACTGAAATGACTGCAATACTCAACAAAGAGCGGGTGGGCCACCCAGAGTGGGTGGCAAGGAATAAGTTAGCCCTAAATATTTCTAAAACTGAAAGCATTGTATTTGGAACAAAACACTCACTAAACCCTAAACCTCAAATAAATATTGTAATAAATCATGTGGATATTGAGCTAGTTGAGAGGACTAAACAGCTTGGAGTAACCCTAGATTGTAAACTGTTATGATCTAAACATATTGATGCAGTAGTAGCTCAGATGGGGAGAAGTCTGTCTATAATAAAGTGATGCTCTGCCTTTTTAACACTATCAACAAGGCAGGTCCTACATGCCCTAGTTTTGTTGCACCTTGACGACAGTTCAGTCGTGTGATCAGGTGCTAAAGGACTTAGGAAAATTGCAATTGGCTCAGAACAGGGCAGCATGGCTGGCCCTTGGATGTACACAGAGAGCTAATATTAATAATATGCATGTCAATCTCTCCTGGCTGAAAGAGGAGGAGAGATTGACTTCATCACTACTTTTATTTATGAGAGGTAATGACATGTTGAATGCAGAGAGTTGTCTGTCTAAACTACTGGCACACAGCTCGGACACCCATGCATATCCCACAAGAGGTCTATTCACAGTCCCAAAGTCCAGAACAGACTATGGGAGGCACACAGTGCTACTACATAGAGCCACGACAACATGGAACTCTTATTCCACATCAAGTAACTGACGCAAGCAAGTACAATTTTATTTAAAAAACGGATTAAATAAACAGCTTATGGAACAGCGGGGCTGTGAAGTAACACAAACATTGGCACAGACACATGCATACACACACACGATAACATACGCACTATACAGACACATGGATTTAGTACTGTAGATACAGTGCCTTGCGAAAGTATTCGGCCCCCTTGAACTTTGCGACCTTTTGCCACATTTCAGGCTTCAAACATAAAGATATAAAACTGTATTTTTTGTGAAGAATCAACAACAAGTGGGACACAATCATGAAGTGGAACGACATTTATTGGATATTTCAAACTTTTTTAACAAATCAAAAACTGAAAAATTGGGCGTGCAAAATTATTCAGCCCCCTTAAGTTAATACTTTGTAGCGCCACCTTTTGCTGCGATTACAGCTGTAAGTCGCTTGGGGTATGTCTCTATCAGTTTTGCACATCGAGAGACTGACATTTTTTCCCATTCCTCCTTGCAAAACAGCTCGAGCTCAGTGAGGTTGGATGGAGAGCATTTGTGAACAGCAGTTTTCAGTTCTTTCCACAGATTCTCGATTGGATTCAGGTCTGGACTTTGACTTGGCCATTCTAACACCTGGATATGTTTATTTTTGAACCATTCCATTGTAGATTTTGCTTTATGTTTTGGATCATTGTCTTGTTGGAAGACAAATCTCCGTCCCAGTCTCAGGTCTTTTGCAGACTCCATCAGGTTTTCTTCCAGAATGGTCCTGTATTTGGCTCCATCCATCTTCCCATCAATTGTAACCATCTTCCCTGTCCCTGCTGAAGAAAAGCAGGCCCAAACCATGATGCTGCCACCACCATGTTTGACAGTGGGGATGGTGTGTTCAGCTGTGTTGCTTTTACGCCAAACATAACGTTTTGCATTGTTGCCAAAAAGTTCAATTTTGGTTTCATCTGACCAGAGCACCTTCTTCCACATGTTTGGTGTGTCTCCCAGGTGGCTTGTGGCAAACTTTAAACTACACTTTTTATGGATATCTTTAAGAAATGGCTTTCTTCTTGCCACTCTTCCATAAAGGCCAGATTTGTGCAATATACGACCTATGGACAGAGTCTCCCACCTCAGCTGTAGATCTCTGCAGTTCATCCAGAGTGATCATGGGCTTCTTGGCTGCATCTCTGATCAGTCTTCTCCTTGTATGAGCTGAAAGTTTAGAGGGACGGCCAGGTCTTGGTAGATTTGCAGTGGTCTGATACTCCTTCCATTTCAATATTATCGCTTGCACAGTGCTCCTTGGGATGTTTGATGCTTGGGAAATCTTTTTGTATCCAAATCCGGCTTTAAACTTATTCACAACAGTATCTCGGACCTGCCTGGTGTGTTCCTGGTTCTTCATGATGCTCTCTGCGCTTTTGACGGACCTCTGAGACTATCACAGTGCAGGTGCATTTATACGGAGACTTGATTACACACAGGTGGATTGTATTTATCATCATTAGTCATTTAGGTCAACATTGGATCATTCAGAGATCCTCACTGAACTTCTGGAGAGAGTTTGCTGCACTGAAAGTAAAGGGGCTGAATAATTTTGCACGCCCAATTTTTCAGTTTTTGATTTGTTAAAAAAGTTTGAAATATCCAATAAATGTCGTTCCACTTCATGATTGTGTCCCACTTGTTGTTGATTCTTCACAAAAAAATACAGTTTTATATCTTTATGTTTGAAGCCTGAAATGTGGCAAAAGGTCGCAAAGTTCAAGGGGGCCGAATACTTTCGCAAGGCACTGTACTTTTTGTTTTATTTTATTTTGACTTAATTTTTTTACTTTTACATTTTGACCGTCATTCTATGCCCCACCCAGCAACTCCAATTGTCTGCAATTCCACATCTCAACACACAGCTTCCCTCAGCCCATCCCACCTACAGTTGGAGTCGGAAGTTTATATACACTTAGGTTGGAGTCATTAAAACTCGTTTCAACCACTCCACAAATTTCTTGTTAACAAACTATAGTTTTGGCAAGTCGGTTAGGACATCTACTTTGTGCATGACACAAGTAACAGATTATTCACTTATAATTCACTGTATCACAATTCCAGTGGATCAGAAGTTTACATTCACGAAGTTGACTGTGCCTTTAAAAAGCTTGGAAAATTCCAGAAAATGATGCAATGGCTTTAGAGGCTGCTGATAGGCTAATTGACATCATTTGAGCCAATTGGAGGTATACCTGTGGATGTATTTCAAGGCCTACCTTCAAACTCAGTGCATATTTGCTTGACATCAAAAGAAATCAGCCAAGACCTCAGAAAAAAAATTGGAGCAGTTTCCAAATGCCTGAAGGTACCACGTTCATCTGTACAAACAATAGTACGCAAGTATAAACACCATGGGACCACGCAGCCGTCATACCGCTCAGGAAGGAGACGCATTCTGTCTCCTAGAGATGAACGTATTTTGGTGCGAAAAGTGCAAATCAATCCCAGAACAAAAGCAAAGGACCTTGTGACGATGCTGGAGGAAACAGTTACAAAACTATCTGTATCCACAGTAAAACGAGTCCTATATCGACCGCTCAGCAAGGAAGAAGCCACTGCTCCAAAACTGCTATAAAAAAGCCAGACTACGGTTTGCAACTGCACATGGGTTCAAAGATCGTACCTTTTGGAGAAATGTCCCCTGGTCTGATGAAATTTTTTTTAACTGTTTGGCCATAATGACCATCGTTATGTTTGGAGGAAAAAGGGGGAGGCTTGAAAGCCGAAGAACACCATCCCAACCGTGAAGCACGGGGTGACAGCATCATGTTGTGGAGGTGCTTTGTTGCAGGAGGGACTGGTGCACTTCACAAAATAGATGGCATTATAAGGATGGAAATTTATGTGGATATATTGAAGCAACATCTCAAGACATCAGTCAGGAAGTTAAAGCTTGGTCGCAAATGGGTCTTCCAAATGGACAATGACCCCAAGCATACTTCCAAAGTTGTGGCAAAATGGCTTAAGGACAACAAAGTTAAGGTATTGGAGGGGCCATCCTACATAAAATGTGTGGGCAGAACTGAAAAAGCGTGTGCGAGCAAGGAGGCCTACAAACCTGACTCAGTTACACCAGCTATGTCAGGAGAAAATTCACCCAACTTATTGTGAGAGGCTTGGGGAAGGCTACCCAAAATGTTTGACCCAAGTTAAACTATTTAAAGACAATGCTACCAAATACTAATTGAGTGAATTTAAACTTCTGACCCACTGGGAAAGTGATGAAAGAAATAAAAGCTGAAATAAATCATTATCTCTACTATTATTCTGACATTTCATATTTTTAAAATAAAGTGGTGATCCATACTGACCTAAGACAGCGAATTCTTACTAGGGTTAAATGTCAGGAAATGTTTAAAACTGAGTTTAAATGTATTTGGCTAAAGTGTATGTAAACTTCCGACTTCAACTGTATACAGTGCCTTGCGAAAGTATTCGGCCCCCTTGAACTTTGCGACCTTTTGCCACATTTCAGGCTTCAAACATAAAGATATAAAACTGTATTTTTTTGTGAAGAATCAACAACAAGTGGGACACAATCATGAAGTGGAACGACATTTATTGGATATTTCAAACTTTTTTAACAAATCAAAAACTGAAAAATTGGGCGTGCAAAATTATTCAGCCCCTTTACTTTAAGTGCAGCAAACTCTCTCCAGAAGTTCAGTGAGGATCTCTGAATGATCCAATGTTGACCTAAATGACTAATGATGATAAATACAATCCACCTGTGTGTAATCAAGTCTCCGTATAAATGCACCTGCACTGTGATAGACTCAGAGGTCCGTTAAAAGCGCAGAGAGCATCATGAAGAACAAGGAACACACCAGGCAGGTCCGAGATACTGTTGTGAAGAAGTTTAAAGCCGGATTTGGATACCAAAATATTTCCCAAGCTTTAAACATCCCAAGGAGCACTGTGCAAGCGATAATATTGAAATGGAAGGAGTATCAGACCACTGCAAATCTACCAAGACCTGGCCGTCCCTCTAAACTTTCAGCTCATACAAGGAGAAGACTGATCAGAGATGCAGCCAAGAGGCCCATGATCACTCTGGATGAACTGCAGAGATCTACAGCTGAGGTGGGAGACTCTGTCCATAGGACAACAATCAGTCGTATATTGCACAAATCTGGCCTTTATGGAAGAGTGGCAAGAAGAAAGCCATTTCTTAAAGATATCCATAAAAAGTGTCGTTTAAAGTTTGCCACAAGCCACCTGGGAGACACACCAAACATGTGGAAGAAGGTGCTCTGGTCAGATGAAACCAAAATTGAACTTTTTGGCAACAATGCAAAACGTTATGTTTGGCGTAAAAGCAACACAGCTGAACACACCATCCCCACTGTCAAACATGGTGGTGGCAGCATCATGGTTTGGGCCTGCTTTTCTTCAGCAGGGACAGGGAAGATGGTTAAAATTGATGGGAATATGGATGGAGCCAAATACAGGACCATTCTGGAAGAAAACCTGATGGAGTCTGCAAAAGACCTGAGACTGGGACGGAGATTTGTCTTCCAACAAGACAATGATCCAAAACATAAAGCAAAATCTACAATGGAATGGTTCAAAAATAAACATATCCAGGTGTTAGAATGGCCAAGTCAAAGTCCAGACCTGAATCCAATCGAGAATCTGTGGAAAGAACTGAAAACTGCTGTTCACAAATGCTCTCCATCCAACCTCACTGAGCTCGAGCTGTTTTGCAAGGAGGAATGGGAAAAAATGTCAGTCTCTCGATGTGCAAAACTGATAGAGACATACCCCAAGCGACTTGGTGGCGCTACAAAGTATTAACTTAAGGGGGCTGAATAATTTTGCACGCCCAATTTTTCAGTTTTTGATTTGTTAAAAAAGTTTGAAATATCCAATAAATGTCATTCCACTTCATGATTGTGTCCCACTTGTTGTTGATTCTTCACAAAAAAATACAGTTTTATATCTTTATGTTTGAAGCCTAAAATGTGGCAAAAGGTCGCAAAGTTCAAGGGGGCCGAATACTTTCGCAAGGCACTGTATGCCCAGAATGTTCACTGTATTTTTTACAATTTGTATCATATTAAATATTATTCTCTATCAATAGCCACCGTCCTACATTCACTTATAACTGTCACCACTTCAGTGTTAGTTTCCTTGCATTTTGCATCATTCCATTACACCGTTTGTTTACCTTTCTTTCCTCTGTCACGTTCGTGTGGTTGTTTCTGAGGATCGCTAGCAATAGTGGATCATATTAGGCTAACAATAATTTTGGACATGTAGCCAATTTGTTATGCAGACATTATGGTTACCATTATGGTATGCAGACCATACATATTTTAAAACTGGAGACTTGTGCACAGTTCACGGCGACGACCGTTCTCATCACAGTTCCATTATTAGTGAGGATTATTATGGTAGATCTATAGGACTACTGTTCAACCCCTATTTTACACTTTTCTACCCTTCCAGGATATCATGGATTGAACAACTGAATATGACAACTTTCAGGATGAATCAAACCACTGTATTTTTTAATCACCAATATATTTTGTGCGTAAAGGCTCTCCAAACCTGTTTTTATTATTCATAAGTACTTTCCTAACCCTAAATGATATACAAACGCAGAGTTTTTTTAATCTACCAATTGGTGCTGAAAAGGAGACGAATACGCGTGTATTTAAATGGATTGAGCCCTAATTTACTGAACCGTTCTCTTCATATATTCTAGTTAGTCTGGTGAGAAAATTCTAATTAAAGGTACACCACGTTTAAATGGATGGCTTTAGATAAATGTACTGAAAATCCTATTGAACAAAAACTCCATGAGAAAATCTGTTCGCCAGCAAGTGGGAGGGTTTTCAGTGGTTGATTTACATTTGTTCAGCACTCGCAAGGGAACCAGGCCCGAAAATTCCGTTATGCACCTACATAATGTAAGTCTGAATACTAACTACTAAGAAGTGCGTAAGAAAGGCACACATATCCTAAGTCTGAATCGGGCCCTAGGTGAATCAGGTGAGCTAGTTCAGGGCTACAACACAAACGTCTGTGGGTCCCAGGGAGAGGTATGAGAACTACGTGTCTATACCTGGTAGAACGCACCAGACAGACAAGGGCATTAGCCCTTGAAATTAAGTTAGGAATTAAAGTTCAATGGCACAGGTATTATGGGTTTTCTTCTACAAACCTTTTAAATTATTTCCTGGCAAGCAAATTCTGAGTATTCAATTCAATGCAAATATAATTGTGATATGCTATACCACCTATGTGATGTTGCAAAGATCAAATTGTGGGGGTGTAACATGCATGTGGAATAATTTGAAACTCAAATCCCTTTCTAAACATGACTCTTTGAAAGGCAGTTTGGCATGTGGCAATTTTCTCTGATGGAACAACGGTTGCTCACATGCCATCAAACCCCTGTGTCCACATTAACTTTGCATGACGCTGCATACTGTTAAGCAACTCAAAGGGATCAGCCGTGTAAAACGATAGTCCAGGTGGCTAATTAGTCTGGGTGGCTTAAAGGGTTCTTCGGCTGTCCCCATAGGAGAAACTTTTGAATAACCATTTTTGGTTGCAGGTACAACCCTTTTGGGTTCCATGTAGAACCCTTTCTACAGAGGGTTTTACATGGAACCCGGAAGGGTTCTCCTATGGGGACAGCCGAAGTCCACTCATCTGCTGTGTGTATTGTCTGCAACTCCTGAAAACAAATTAGTCACACACGTTTGCACGTGAACACAAACACGCCTAGTAACAAATACACAGACACACAAAGACAAACACACAAAGTCAAAGAAACACACAGCGCTAATGCTCTCTGTCTTTTGTTTCTCACGGACGGGCAAGACAAAAGTGACAACTATGCAGGTGAACAAGCTGTTGTGTTTGGGCACCTTACCTAAGAAAACATTGCCCCCCACCCACACATGCACAGCCGTCAGAGCGAAACTAACTATGGTATTTCAGGACATCTCAGAGAAACTATATCAGCACAACTTCACACCCAAAGATGGGCAAAATGTATGTTTTTGCACAATATACTCTATAAAGACCAATCCCAGCTAGCGCATAACGTTCTGAGAACCACGTTTCTTGGAGCTTGGTAAGAGCGTGGTCGTCCTATTGTTATTTTGCATACAACTTTTTTCACAACTTTCTGGGAATGGTGCAGGATAGTTACTTGGCTTTGGAATATTTTCAGGACTTTGTAGGATTTGACCAACAAAATGTTTTCCTTGTATTTCATTACTTTAATAGAACGTTTCCTAAAGGTTCAAACATGGTTACATTTAATTTCGGTAATATTCTAGGAACTTTTGCCAACTGTTCTCAAATAGTTCAAAGAATGTTTCTTAACAATGTTCTTCTGTGGGATTTTCAGCACTTTAGCATATTTTCTCATGGTTCTGTAACGGTCATCGTTGCATGAAGTGGACCAAAGCGCAGCACGTGTTCATACTTTTATTTGAACTGAACACTGAAATAACAAAAAAGAACAACCAAAACAGTTCTGTCTGGTGCAGACACAAAAACAGAAAACAACTACCCACAAAACACAGGTGGGAAAAGGCTACCTAAGTATGGTTCTCAATCAGAGACAACGATAGACAGCTGCCTCTGATTGAGAACCACACCAGGCCAAACACACAGAAATAGAAAACATAGAACACAAAACATAGAATGCCCACCCCAACTCACGCCCTGACCAAACCAAAATAGAGACATAAAAAGGATCTCTAAGGTCAGGGCGTGACAGGTTGGATTTAAAGTCATGTTCTCAAATTGTATTGAGAACGTTAAGAAAACTTTAGTAATGTTCAGAGAACATTCTAAGAAACAACAAAACTCTATCCTTAATCTTGTTTAGTGTGTTCAGGTGTGTTGGCCACACCTGATCCTAATGAGTGCTTTTCTCCTTTGAAATGGGGTCTGTTTGAATAGACTAAAATGAAAAGGTTTGTAGGTGTAAAACAACCAGGGCTCCATCCTGGTGGGGCAGTGGACTACTTCCGTGGATAGGGAACTGAACATCATGTGTTTAAATCACACTAATGGCATGTCACAAGAAATGTGTTTGCATGATTGTTGGCTAAGGAAATACATTTCCATGTGTCTTATCAGTGCTTGGATTTCAAACTAGTTAACTAAAATAAGATAGCACTGTTATTACAAGTCTTATTGAGACATTTACTGAAAGTTTTAAGGAACTTCAAAAACCTCAGAATAACCTGTTAATAAAACCTCCCATGAAAACTTTCAAGGAACCAAAGCAAAACGTTCGTAGAACCTCCCTGCTACCGAAAAATAAACATTCCCAGAACAGGTGAAATTTTCATGTTCAGTTTTACCGTTCGTTCCCAAAACCAATGGGAAACCAAAAACGTACATTCCCACAACCTTCAAGGAACCAAATGTGCTTGCTGGAATGAATCAAAATACAGTGGGGCAAAAAAGTATTTAGTCAGCCACCAATTGTGCAAATTCTCCCACTTAAAAATATGAGAGAGGCCTGTAATTTTCATCATAGGTACACTTCAACTATGACAGACAAAAGGAGAAAAAATATCCAGAAAATCACATTGTAGGATTTTTAATGAATTTATTTGCAAATTATGGTGGAAAATAAGTATTTGGTCACCTACAAACAAGCAAGATTTCTGGCTCTCACAGACCTGTAACTTCTTCTTTAAGAGGCTCCTCTGTCCTCCACTCGTTACCTGTATTAATGGCACCTGTTTGAACTTGTATGAAAGACACCTGTCCACAACCTCAAACAATCACACTCCAAACTCCACTATGGCCAAGACCAAAGAGCTGTCAAAGGACACCAGAAACAAAATTGTAGACCTGCACCAGGCTGGGAAGACTGAATCTGCAATAGGTAAGCAGCTTGGTTTGAAGAAATCAACTGTGGGAGCAATTATTAGGAAATTGAAGACATACAAGACCACTGATAATCTCCCTCGATCTGGGGCTCCACGCAAGACCTCACCCCGTGGGGTCAAAATTATCACAAGAACGGTGAGCAAAAATCCCAGAACCTCATGGGGGGGACCTAGTGAATGACCTGCAGAGAGCTGGGACCAAAGTAACAAAGCCTACCATCAGTAACACACTACGCCGCCAGGGACTCAAATCCTGCAGTGCCAGACGTGTCCCCCTGCTTAAGCCAGTACATGTCCAGACCCGTCTGCAGTTTGCTAGAGAGCATTTGGATGATCCAGAAGAAGATTGGGAGAATGTCATATGGTCAGATGAAACCAAAATATAACTTTTTGGTAAAAACTCAACTCGTCATTTTTGGAGGACAAAGAATGCTGAGTTGCATCCAAAGAACACCATACCTACTGTGAAGCATGGGGGTGGAAACATCATGCTTTGGGGCTGTTTTTCTGCAAAGGGACCAGGACGACTGATCCGCGTAAAGGAAAGAATGAATGGGGCCATGTATCGTGAGATTTTGAGTGAAAACCTCCTTCCATCAACAAGGGCATTGAAGATGAAACGTGGCTGGGTCTTTCAGCATGACAATGATCCCAAACACACCGCCCGGGCAACGAAGGAGTGGCTTCGTAGAAGCATTTCAAGGTCCTGGAGTGGCCTAGCCAGTCTCCAGATCTCAACCCCATAGAAAATCTTTGGAGGGAGTTGAAAGTCCGTGTTGTCCAGTAACAGCCCAAAACATCACTCCTCTAGAGGAGATCTGCATGGAGGAATGGGCCAAAATACCAGCAACAGTGTGTGAAAACCTTGTGAAGACTTACAGAACACATTTGACCTCTGTCATTGCCAACAAAGGGTATATAACAAAGTATTGAGAAACTTTTGTTATTGACCAAATACTTATTTTCCACCATAATTTGCAAATAAATTCATTAAAAATCCTCCAATCTGATATTCTGGATTTTTTTTCTCTCATTTCGTCTGTCATAGTTGAAGTGTACCTATGATGAACATTACAGGCCTTTCTCATCTTTTTAAGTGGGAGAACTTGCACAATTGGTGGCTGACTAAATACTTTTTTGCCCAACTGCAAATGACAAATTTACAAAGAATTGTATTTTGAAATGACCAAATACATCAATGTACCTGTATTTTATCAAAGTACAAAATACATTTGCAAGTACACATCTTCACTAAAACAACATACTCAGTAACGCTAACAAAAAATAACATTTTACTTGCAATGACTGTGATTTGTGATTGTGAATTTACCTTAGTTGAATGCACATACTGTACTAAGCTCTGGATAAGAGTGTCTGATAAATGACCAATCTATATTTGTGAAAATGAACAATTGCAAATCACACTGGGTATTATTATTGGCCTTGTTTTGGGGTGGAGCTCATTAGGATAATACTCAGTATGCTTTGCAAGTGTTCATTTATATATTTACATTTGGCTCATTTAGCAGACACTCTTATCTAACCATAGTGCCATAAGACTTGTGATAACAACGCAGGGGGAAAGGGGGCCACACAATTGTGAACCGCTATAAAATAGTGTTATGGAAAAGCATTATCAAAACTCAATCAAATACAATTACATATCTCGAAGGGATCTTGTTACCAAATATATTGGATGTAGTTTAGGCCGGTGAAATACAAATGACAAAATACTCAAAAGTAATTGCAATACTTGTTTCAAATACATGTAACATAAATACTGCCCATCTCTATTCACAGCATATATCGCAGCACGTATCACAGCAGTCTAACAATAGCCACCCACACCTGCTTTATCACTGGGGTAGAGTTACAATGTTTTCACTTTAACTAAATATTTAGAATGATTTAGTTTATCATTTTTAAGAGGGGGCACCATGAAGCCGACGTCAATGTGATACTCCCTGACCCATGAAAGGAGCTGAACCTGGGGCCATATATGGAGCTGTGGAGTTGCCTGTCTCCCTGTGTGTGTTGTGGTGGGAAACAGCTCTGACCTTTTCCCGGTGAGGCTAACCAGAGTCACAGAGGTCCCCCCCCCCCCCCTCCCAGCCCCTCTCCCTTTGGCCTGGCCTGGCCTGCTAGGTGTGTGCCTGACCTGGCTGCCTGGCTGCCCTGGGAAAGAAAGGGGAGAGAGAGTAAGCATAAGTATGGAGAGAATGGAAAAGAGGGAAAGGAAGAGAAAGAAGAGAGTGGCTCATTCCCAGGCGCCATGTCTCTGTGTGCTTTTATTGGGCCTCTTAATGATGCCGTGTTTGGGTGATTTTTATCAGAGGCCAGAAAGCAAAAGGAGGTAAAGTGCCTCCTGCTAAAGACTCTTATGAACAGCTTTATGGGTGCAGATACTATTTTATCTGACAATCAAGATAAAAATGCCATGGTTGTTCATTGCTCTGGCTTTTCCACTCCCATTCCCAGTTCTGGAACATGTGGAATTCCCAGGCCGGGCTGTAAATTGTCTTCTGGCCGACGTCTTTTCCTGAATACCTTTCACTTGGAAAAGGGCAGGAATGTGAGTTTTTACCTGTGTCCTTCTGAAAAACACATTGTTTGCTTCCCAAATAGCACCCTGTTCCATATATAGTGCACTGCTTTTGACTAGGGTGCATAGGGCTATAGGGTGGGAATAGGTTGCCATTTGGGACACAACCATGGATGACTTGTTTGGACATAATACATTACCATTGGCTCTGAATAACGTGATGCCGGACACAATGAGAAGCATTGTGTTGTGAGAAAATCCAATATGCCATTGATTTATTGTTAGTGGACAAACATGGCTGGTGTCACTGATCAAATACATGGTGAGGTTTCATTCGGGTCTGTAAATAAACACCGTTTTCTAATTAATGATTCATGTAATGAGGAAGTGTTGAGTAAGCCAAGAATATGCCACTTCCGTTGGTTAACCTATGTACATTTCACTTGTTTTGATGAATGAACACTCCTTTGAGTTAAATGATGAATAAGTTGGGTGGTTTCAACTCTGTGACCTGGAGATCCAGGATATTACCATAGGTTATTACAACATTACAATAGGCTGCTGTACCTATCGAACACAATAGGCTATGTTTGTCAAGAAAAAGAATGAACACGTGTTCTTTGTAGAACATGCAATTCATGAACATAATGGGTTATATTTCACTTATGCATATGGAAATGATTTACAGCTATACTATTCATACATCATTTCATTTCTTGAGTGACGTAAACTGCCATGAGCATTGGGTTCACGGAACAAAATACATGTTTTACATTTCTTCTGCCAAAAATGACCCCTAAGGCTTTACAAGGAATACTGGGCAACCTCCAAACCTGTGTCCTACTTTCTAACGAGGTAAATGTTGGCCATCGGTCTGGCTGTCTTCATTGACTGAAAACAGAACTGTTTGCATGTATTATTGTGAGAGGAGAGCTTGTAACGCACTGATTTATCCTGTCCGCACGGCCCTTTGCAGGTTTCCACCTGTGTCTCTTCTTGATTGTCCCTTTTCCTGAATGTTTGCTCTCTGTGATGGCGTGCCTTTGTTTCACTGAGCAGGCTCTGAAGGCTTTTTAATCATTTCTCCCTCCTTTTTGTTTCTCTTTTGACAGTCCCTCGTTCTTGTGTGACGACTCACAATGCGGCCCCAGCTTTTCAGGGCTCCTGAAGTGAAATGACTCATGCGCTGGCGGGCTCCCCCGCGGCCAGCCATCCTTCCCAGAGCTGCACGGACCTGTGGCAGTGCAGGCCGCTCACTTTGTCTCTGTGTTTGTCCCCCAAAAACGTAAAAAAATGTATTTTTTGGAACGGTAATGTTGACATAATAAATATTGGTGTCTCAGAGAATACAAATGACCTATAGGCAGAGGCGAGCCTCGGGCTGGATGTCCCTGCCTGGATGCCTCTGTCTCATTCTCAGATCTCCTGTCAATGGTCCTGAGACACATATCAGACTTCTAGCACAACACCAGAGTCTGACTGCCCTCCTTTAAGCACCTCTGACAGTTCTCAGGGCCTGAGTTGTTGCCCTTCCATGTTCAGAGCGGGTGTCAGTCTGTCCACGTAGAAAACAACATGATGAGAATCTGCAGAGCTGCACAGAGCTACTGGGAACTCATTTTCCCACTGCAGCAGGCTCTGAAAATGGAGAGGTGAAGGAGAGACGGAGAGGAGGGGGAAAGTGGTAGGGAGACTGAGAAATGGAGGAGGGGATAGGGGGGGGGGGCAAGGTAAAGTGAGAGAGAGAGAGGGGAGTGGGGAGTGAGAGACGGTAGTCCCTAGACACACAGAAACAGAGAATTTGTTGTTGTGTTCAAACCAGGGGCCGAATGACAAGCAAAGTGACAGAGCCAAAGATACCACTTCAGTGACAAAGCCAAAGATAGAAAGAGAGAGGGAAAGAGTAGGGGACACTTTCCTCTTTTTAGGTGGAGTGGGGACTGGAGGATGTGTGTGGAGAGGTGGGGTGGGGGGTAGTAGGGATCTAAGTAGGATGGAGCTGGGCGATGCTATCCCAAACACAGTCGAGCACTATAAGCCTCTACCATAAATATCAGAGCCCAGAGAGCAGCAGCCAATTCCGGTGCACTGTGTGCCATGCAAGAAGTTAGAAACCAGATGTTGGCACGCGGGTAAATAAAACAATATATCAAGAGTGTGCTAAAGCCATCAGTCCATCCAGAAGATGAAAAACTACCTTGTTTTTGTGCAACCAATATCAGCATAAATGTCCTGTATCCCATAGCTGACTAGGAATGAGATGTCCCAGTTCTGTATTCCCCCCTATACCAAACTCTGTTGATGAAATAATGGTTTTAATCCTCTGTGGGAGGCCGCCCATATTACAGCACACTGTACTGTTGCTATAAGTGTGTCTGAATACAAAAACAGACCTATGACTCCCATTCAGTTTATATTACCATATAGTAGAGATGCTGATGCACATGCTGTTTACAGGGTTGGGGAACATATAGGATATGGGGTGGCAACTTCACAGAGCTGGTGGTGTTACTGTCTGTATTTCTGGTAGTTTGCTTCTTAGTTGCATTGGATTTATGTTCTGATAAAAACACTGGAAGTCTGATTTGGATCGTAGCAAAGCCAGGGAGATGAAGGAAGTTTGAATAAAGTGAAAAGGGATGCTTGTCTTTTCTTGAGTTGATCTACGTACCAGACCTGTTTGTGTTGCAAATCTCCAAGCCCTGTGTAATCAAAACAACAGTAGCCCATTGGAAATTGTGACATCGCCGTTTTCAACACACGTCAAGGGACTCCAGCGACTATTAACAGAGCAAACAGGTGAATGACATCACTCTGCGCTAGCATCATTTTGAAGTGGATATCCATAAAGAAACCCTATGAAGTAAATATTCGTGTCTGTCTTTCTTTGAGTGACTCTGTTCTGAGTTAGCTTTAGGCCAGCCAGTGTCAATAGCACGACCATGATTGATTTGACAGAATCTGGACTATGTACCTCCTTTCTGGTCCTCACATAACGGAAACAAAACTTTGAATGAATTCTATGAGCTGTGATTGGCCTCAATGTTTTGATTATTTGATCCTATGGTGAGAGAACTGTTTGATACAGTACATCAGATCTACACTCTTACAAAACAGGTGCTAAATAGAACCATTCAGGGTTCTTTGGTTTGTCCCCATAGGGCAGGGGGGGTCAAACGCATTCCACAGGGGGCCGAGTGTCGGCAGGTTTTTGTTTTTTCCTTTCAATTAAGACCTAGACAACCAGGTGAGGGGAGTTCCTTACTACACTGATCAAAAATATAAACATGGAAAATGGTGGTCCCATGTTTCATAAGCTGAAATAAAACATCCCAGAAATTTTCCACACGGACAAAAAGCTTCTCTCAAATGTTTTGCACAAATGTGTTTACATCCCTGTTAGTGAGAATTTGATCCTTTGTCAAGATAATCCATCCACCTAACAGGTGTGGCATATCAATTAGAATATGATTAAACAGCATGATCGTTACACAAGTGCACCTTGTGCTGGGGACAATAAAAGGCCACTGCAATTGCCATGCTGACTGCAGGAATGTCGACCAGAGCTATTGTGAGATAATTGAATGTTAATTTCTCTGCCATAAGCCGCCATCAACGTCGTTTTAGACAATTCTGCAGTACGTCCAACCGGCCTCACAATATCAGACCACGTGTAACCTCACCAGTCCAGGACTTCCACATCCAGCTTCTTTACCTGCGGGATCATCAGAAGGGGGGGGGGGGGGTGCTCAGGAGTATTTCTGTCTGTAATAAAGCCATTTTGTTGGGAAAAACTCATTCTGATTGGCGGGGCCTGGCTCCCCAGTCAGTGGGCCCACCCATGGCTGCACCCCTGCCCAGTCATGTGAAAAGCATAGATTAGGGCCAAAGGAATTTATTTCAATTGTGAAGGATTCTACTTAGAATCCTCTATGTAGGGTTCTTCATAGAACCCCTTGGTACTGTATTTGGGTCTACCTAGAAACCCCTATGAAGGGTTCTGCCTAGAACCCTCTATGAATGGCTCTACCGGGAACTATTTTGTCTTTGGAGGATTCTTCCTAGAACCCTCTATGAATGGCTCTACCGGGAACTATTTTGTCTTTGGAGGATTCTTCCTAGAACCCTCTATGAATGGCTCTACCGGGAACTATTTTGTCTTTGGAGGATTCTTCCTAGAACTGTCTAGGAATGGTTCCAACGGCCTTATTAACCTTTAAAATTGTATTCTTTATGACAAAAAATTGCATACATCTTAAGGCCTTTCTTTGAAGTTAAACCCAAACACAGTGGTCTGCAAATCACATTATCCTGGCTTGCAAAAAGCTGTGTTATTCCTAATTGTTTTTTAATCACCTTCAACCTGCATTCACAATGACTGCCAGGGTAGGGAAAGTTGATTCCTGAGACTACCTCAATAATTTCAACTGGAACAACCATCCCAGTAACAGGTGCAATACGTCCACCTACTAACAGATTGAATTAGTTTAGAAAAATGATTGTTATTTATCTTTGTGTAGCATAACATTTATCAACCAATCAATGTACATGCAAAAACAAATATTAAAACAAACAATTCTTTAAATCACCCGGCAAAAGAGCATGCTGGGAAATATGATATATGGTTCTTTGTAGAACCCTTCTTCCCTTCCAAATAATCTTTATTGCCTTCAAAAGAATCCCTCTTGCCTTCCAAAGAATCATCAATGAAACCTTTCTCCCAAAAACAGTTATTCGGATGTTAAAGGTTCTATGTAGAACCCTTTACCTTTAAAAGAACCCTTCAAAAAAGGGTTCTTCAGATCAAAACAGTTCTTGGTAGAATTCTATCCCTCCACAAAGAACACTTTTGAAACCCTTTTATCTAAAAGTGTATTAATGCCAGAACCCCAGGCATGACCAGGCATGACCGCAGTCAGGGTTGGGAGTAACTGTTTACAAAAAAACTGTAACTGTAATCAGTTATGTTGCCAGCAAAATATTTGTAAATCACATTACTGACACTTTTCAAAAATGAGATGACTTATTGGATTACTTTTAAATTAAGTAAGGATGTTTTGGAAAGAAAATATACATGATGACACCTTTATCTTTCCCAATGACATACTGTATATCTGAGCATTGAAAAAAGGTGCAAGTTTAAGTTTGTTCCACTTGAGCAAGTCTGAGCATAAGTCAGAGACAACTATGATGACACACTCAACTATGACGACACACCCAATATCATGGATATTTTTTGTCTTCTTAAGGTGATAGTAATCCGTTTGGGTAATCCAAAAGTTACGTTACTGATTAACATTTTGGACAGGTAACTAGTAACTAGTAACTGTAACGGATAACATTTAGAAAGTAACCTACCCAACCCTGACAAGAGTGCAATATATGTAGACACACACGTACACACGCACACACACACACACACACACACACACACACACACACACACACACACACACACACACACACACACACACACAACACACACACACACACACACACACACACACACACTATGGGGTGCAGCCTGTTATGTAGTCTACTTCTGGAGTGTGTATGACTAGCTCTGTTATTGACAATACCTATATACTTCGTGGGGTCACAACCACCACCTGAAGTCAGGCAACAGCAGGGCTGGTTCCAGCCACCACACCAAATGGGCTAAATCCTCCATCTATTAACACAGGAGAGGAGATGAATGCACTGGCTCTGTCCCAAATGGAACCCTATTCCCTATATAGTGCACTACTTTTGACCAGGGCCCATAAGGCTCCCATAGGGCTCCCATAGGGCTCTGATCAAAAGTAGTGCACTATAAAAGGAATATGGTTCCATTTGGGACACGCACACTGTTTCACCTCCAGAGTAGCACTTACCTCCCAGTCTCTGCGTAATTACTGCATTTACTGCTTAATTATAGTTATATGTCACAGGACTCATCATTTTGCAATGCGTGTCTGACAGGTAGACAAATATACACACACCATTGTCTGGCTGACCACAGTTGCGTACAAACTGCACAGGGTCAAATACTGGATGGGTCATACTTTGTATATCAGAAAGTTTTCTAGGTTAATTTTACAGCTTATTGCTACTTATAGTAGTAGTAGTAATAGTAGTAGTAGTAGTAGTATCAGTGGTAGTAGTAGTAGTAGTAGTACTAGCAGTAGTAGGCTGGTAGTAGTAGTAGTAGTAGTAGTAGTAGTTGTAGTGGTAGTAGTACTAGTAG